>NC_092334.1:210222500-210505000 GCF_046630445.1 Rutidosis leptorrhynchoides
CTTTCACCCGTGTTTGATGATATCCAGAACGTAAATCGATCTTCGAAAAAACCGACGAGCCTTGTAGTTGATCAAATAAGTCGTCGATTCTTGATAATGGGTAACGGTTCTTGATGGTAAGTTTGTTAAACTCTCGGTAGTCGATACACAACCTGAATGTACCATCTTTCTTCTTGACAAACAGAACAGGAGCTCCCCATCGTGATGTACCTGGTCGAATGAAGCCACGCTCCAAAAGTTCCTTTAACTGACTTTGTAATTCTTTCATTTCGCTGAGTGCGAGTCTGTTTGGATCACGAACTATTGGTGCAGCTCCTAGTACAAGGTCTATTTGAAATTCAACGGATCGATGTGGGGGTAATCCCGGTAATTCTTTCGAAAATACATTGAGAAATTCTTTTGCGACGGGAACATCACTGATGTTCTTTTCTTCAGGGTTAACTTCCTCGATATGTACTAGAATGACGTAACAACCTTTTCTTATTAGTTTTTGCGCCTTCAAACTATGATAATGCTAAAAACGAACATATATTTCATAGCATTATCCCTCAAGAAAAACAAGCTTTTAGTTGCAATTGTTCTATTTACAAGTGATATTCGTTTAAATAAAAAAAGGTGAAGACAAAAGACAGATTCAACGAATTGAAGACGCAAACGACCAAAAAGCTCAAAAGTACAAAGTACAATCAAAGTGGTTCAAATTATTGATGAGAAACGTCTCAAAATTACAAGAGTACAAGACGCGAAACGCAAAATACAAAGGACGTTCGAAAATCCGGAACCGTGACCAAAGTCAACTTTCAATGCGCTACGCAACGGAGCAAAAATTACAAGTCAACTATGCACATAAATATAATATAATATATAAATAATTCTTAAAATTATTTATATATTATATATATTTAATAAAACCGTCGGCAAGAAGAAAACAACAACATGTGAGCTCTCCCAGCTGGCCATGCGATCGCATGGCCAGGAAGAAGAAAATCCATGCGATCGCATGGCCCTAAATTGAGGGTCAGGTCCTATAAATTTCGCAATTTTGGTCGAACAAAAACACATCTTTTTCTTTCCTTTCTCTCAACGTATAAATAAATATATATATTATAATTTTAATTTTAATTTTAATTTTAATAATAAGGGTATGTTAGCGAATGTTGTAAGGGTGTAAGTTAAAATTCTGTCCGTGTAATGCTACGCTATTATTAATCATTGTAAGTTATGTTCAACCTTTTTAAATTAATGTCTCGTATCTAAGTTATTATTATGCTTATTTAAGCCGAAGTAATCATGATGTTGGGCTAAAATATTGGGTAATTGGGCTTTGTACCATAATTAGGGTTTGGACAAAAGAACGACACTTGTGGAAATTAGACTATGGGCTATTAATGGATTTTATATTTGTTTAATTAAATGATAGTTTGTTAATTTAATATTAAAATTTACAATTGGACGTACCTATAAATAACCATATACACTCGATCGGACACGATGGGTGGGATATTTATAAGTACTAATAATCGTTCATTTAACCGGACACGGGAATGGATTAATAGTCAATGGACTTATTAAAACAGGGGTGAATTATATACAAGGAAAATTGGTGTAATTATAGTTTAAGTCCCCAATTAGTTGGAATATTTGACTTTGGATATAAGGATACTTTGACGAGGACACTCGCACTTTATATTTATGACTGATGGACTGTTATGGACAAAAACCAGATGGACATATTAAATAATCCAGGACAAAGGACAATTAACCCATGGTAATAAACTAAAATCAACACGTCAAACATCATGATTACGGAAGTTTAAATAAGTATAATTCCTTTATTTCATATTTAATTGCACTTTTAATTATCGCACTTTAATTTATTGTCATTTTAATTATCGTACTTTTTAATTATCGCAATTTCATTATCGTTATTTATTTTACGCTTAAAATTAAGTTATATTTATTTTTAATATTTTACATTAGGTTTTAACTGCGACTTAATTTTAAAATCGACAAACCGGTCATTAAACGGTAAAAACCCCCTTTTATAATAATAATAATTCGACTTATATTTATATTTATATTTATACAAATATAGTTTTAAAAATATAGCGTTAAACTTGGCTAGCTCCCTGTGGAACGAACCGGACTTACTAAAAACTACACTACTGTACGATTAGGTGCATTGCCTATAAGTGTTGTAGCAAGGTTTAGGTATATCCACTCTATAAATAAATAAATAACTTGTGTAAAATTGTATCGTATTTAATAGTATTTCGTAGCAAAAATACTACTATTTTGTACCCCTTCGCTTTAACATCAAGTATTTTTGGCGCCGCTGCCGGGGACTGCTTAAACGCCGGAAGCGAAATGCTATATATATATATATATATATATATATATATATATATATATATATATATATATATATATATATATATATATATATATATATATATATAAAGATTCTTAGTTTACTTTTGTAAAAATACGCTTTTGTAAAAATACGTTTTAGTTATTAAAAATATAAAAATATAAAAAAGAAAATAAATATATGTTTTTACGAGTTTGTTAAATTATAAAGTGTCTTTATTTTTATTTTAGTTTTTAAAATATAAGTTTTTATTTATTTATATAAATATTTTATAAAAACATAAAATTAAAAACAAAAGTAAAAAAAAAACTAATCGGGCCACTACACTGTAGCAGCCCAATATCTGGCCCGAATTCGCAGACCATGCGATCACATGGTAAAACAACTAACACCTCATGCGATCGCATGAGGTGAGTTGACAGGTCTGAAACCTTTGACTGTCGATTAGGGTTAGGGTTATTTAATTATTATTATTAATTAATTAGTTAATTAGGGTTTAGTTATTTTAATTAATTTTTAGTTTATTTTGTATTTTTAGTTTTATTTAGTTTTATAAATATATAAAATTAATACTTTTATAAAATAAATAATATAAACATAATATTTTTATAAAAATTGTACTTTTTATAACTTTAAGTTTATTTTTATATTTTGTATCTTTTTATTTGTTTTAGCGTAATATTTGTATTTTTCGCTCGTAATTAGTTTTAATATAGTATTTGCCGTAGTTATTTTTATTTCTAGACTCTTAGGCTTTGCCGTAAAATCCCTTAAATACTTTTTCTATAGACTAAGATTTAGGTGCTTTAGAATTTTGCGACGCCGTTTTTAGATTTTAGTACCTTTTTAAGTTATTGCCGTTTTGGATATAGTATTTCTTTTAAGCTTTAATACCTTTAGACGTAACTTTTAATTCTTAGTTTTTTGACTTTTAAGTTTCGACGCACTACGTTCTTTTTATAATTTTTCGACCTTTTATTTTTCGACGTTTTCCGACGCGATCTTTTTCTTCCTTCTTTTTCGCCACTCTAGTTTTTAGGACTTAGATTTTTTATTTTCTATTTCTTCTCTAAAATTTCTTTAAATTTCGATGAAAAATTATTTTAAGCGGTTAAATTGATAGACATCCAAAATTTTTTGGTTCGTAGTAATAGTTGGATTTGTTAGTGGCTAGTTGTGGGCTTCCGATTTAAAGGGTCCTGGCTACCTGCTGCATCTATTGGCTATTCGAAACATGGGCAAAATCAGAAAAGTCTATTTAATTTGATAACTTATATAATGTGATGACCCGGGAATTTCTGACTAAATTTAAACTTAATCTTTATATGATTTCGATACGATAAGCAAAATCTGTAATGTTGAGTCTCAAAAAGTTTGAAACTATATTCATATAATCAATTACCTTTGACTATGCCCGACGATTCACGAACAATTGTTTGTAAATAAATATTTATATTTATATATATAAATGTAAATGTATACTTTAAATTTATCTGTTTCAACATATATTTATTATACTTATCTATGTAATAAAATTTGATAAAACATAATTGTAGATATTATAATTTGAAAATATATGTATGTGAATTCTACACATAGATATTATTATATATATGTTGTTATATATATCAAAATTTATAAATATTAAATATTCAATATACATTATTATATTAGTAAATATTACATAATTTATAATATGTAAGGTTAATATATTAAATTTTATTACAAGTTAAAATATAATTGCTATAGTAATATTATTATTTACCTTCAATGACAATATCAAAATTTATAGTATTAATAGTATTATTTTAAAGACATAACATATAAATATGAAATTTGATATAACTTGATATATTATTATTACATAAATTACTATTATCTTTATTAGTTAGTATTATGATTATTATCAATAATAATGTTATAACTATTATATTTATTATTATTATTATTTTAGATATTATTATTAGTAGTATTATTAAAATTAAAATTTATTAATTATTAATATTAATTATATAAGCTTAAAGTCAAAGAATGATACAAATTAGTTATGCTTCACCATCTACTTTAATTTTTTTCTTTCCTTTCTGTTTACCTGATTGTGATTATGTTGATTCCCCTTTTCTGTATAAAATAAAGGAACAATCAATTTCTGTTATCAATCCATATCTATCACAATCTATCTTTATTTATATTCCTTCTCTCAGTTTCTTTCTTGTTGTACGAGAACCAATCATCAACACAATTTATGTACCATATATACTGTATCTAATTTTTGTTTGAGAGTAATCTTACAATCAAAACCCACTTATTATTTATATACACGTAAATATGCATGCATCTGTTGACTTTTACTTTATGAATTAATTAGATTTGCATATTATATACACTAGCATATATATATTTATATATACACACATGGTTAAGATAGATATATAGATAATTACAATGTATAGGAAATTACATACATATACCTTCCTTAATTCTGTTAACTAACTTGTCTTCTATTTGCAACCATAACCAAACCATGATACAAACCATCAACCCGCTAACATTTCAACAAATTAAAAGCATCACCTTTGTCCACCGTCGCTCACCACCACCCAAGTAAATCACGTTCAACCATCTACATATCTATTTCGGTTCCTTGATACAAACGACTACCATGATCACCACTTTCACTCTTAAATATCAAACCCACAACTACCACAACCACCTCGACCATGGCTACATCGTCACTCTCAAAACAAACCTCCACTCCAGCTATCACAAGCACTCGTCATCATTATCACCACCACGCTACGATTCGAATCTCTTGAAGTTGCTACAGTTTCATGTACCTTTGGTTATGATCATAAAACAACCACCCCATAAAATCACCTTTGGACACCACCACCTTTCTAACTATATATTTTTTTCTTCCCTTCTTTCTTTTCTTCATTCCTTTCGGTTTTCTACTGCAAAACGTGAAACACACCACCATCAAATTATCACAAACTTAAAACCATCTTCTGTTGCTTTTTTCGTAATTTCTCATTAATCAACATAAACTCCATCACTTATAATGTTTGTGCTCAACTCATTTACCGATTTCTCTTCTTTCAAACCGCAGCCAGTACTACCAAATATCAGAGGTAACAAGTGCAACTACTACCGCTACGTTTTCTGTATTACTTCTATTTTGAAATCCACAACAACCAACTACTACCATTTGCTTTATTAGGATAAATTCGGGTATACCACTTGCTGAATTATTTTTTTTTTACTTTTCCCTTTATAACCGACAACCCATAACCAAATAACCCCACAATCCACTTGAGCAATTTGTGATTATAAACTAGCGGCTATAGTTTCCATTTTTAAATCACCATCCCACTTGCAAGCTTGTTACCTTTTGTGTCGATTTCAATAATGATATTAAATGATTTGATGGTGAGCTGTAAAGCAGAACATGATGTATTTGTTGTGCATATCTTCAAACGAACCCCACTCACCACTTAAGGATTTCAAGATTTAATATTGATCATAGGTGGTTAAACTGAAAACGTAAACGATCTAGCATGGGACCGAGAGTGTTTAGAATTCATGATTATACCAGCGTAATCTTTTGAGCTGTGATTTCATTCCTCAACATCGCAATCTATACCTCGAGCATAATATTCGTTCTACATCTTGTTCTACATCGGTTATCTTCATTCTACATGACGTTCTATATCATTAATCTTCGTTCGACATGATGACTATGTAATCTCTAATATTTTAGAGATTATGTACTCTAGTTCTTAGTGTAAATCGGATGAGTTTAATATCATATTAACTCATTAACTCCATGATCACATCTGAAGAAAATATATATGCAAGTATATTTTCATAAAGATTGTAATTAAACATTCTTTTGTACAAACTGTTAATGGTGAAAATATTTTAACAGGTAGGTAATACCCGAGGAATATTTAAGATTTCACATTAATAAGTTACACTGTACATCCTTCAGTTCCGATTCAACAGTCATTTTCTATCCTACTTACATCCACAGATATACGAATCCGCTCACCACAGAATAACCATTTTCATTCAAATTTCATATTTGGATTTTGACCTATCAGAATCCAACAAGTGGCATAATGAAGAAAACATTTGACGGAATAAAATTTGTTAGAAACAAACAAATTAACTATGAGCAATTTTGTTAAGAATTCACGCTAACAAAATCCTAGCTAACTGTTCCTAGCTAACTGTGGACTAATCAACTGAGGACTGCCAATAGTGGACAATTAAAATGAATTAAAATATTGATTATAACATATGAAACTAAACAATTCTTCAAGTTTGCCACTTGATTTTCATCTTAAACCTCGTTTGTATCTTGACAATTATAATCTGCGTTCAAACCTTTCATGATTCTTGAAAACACCTTAATCGAGATGATGAACCTACCGCACTTCATCTACGGAAGAAAAGATTGATGCACATAGTTATGCACCTGGAAACACTCGGAACTTGAGTAAATGTTTAACACGTATCTGTGCTAGCTCCATTGGCATGTTATTACCGAAAATAACATTTCAATACCTTTCCAAATTAGCCAATATTGTCACAGCTCCAACAAGTCAACTTCGACTTTTCATTCGAAACAACCTTATTATAACCTTGATATACATACGTGCTCTTTTATTGTTACCGGGGAACCCTTCATATTTTACCATATTACCAGCAGACGTACCAGCAACCTCGTTGCTTTTTGGTTTAAATCTCTCTGATAAATCATTATATTTATTTATTGAAATCCTATCATATACTCATCCGCATCTTGTAACGAATACTGCTATACCAACTACCGGGAATCAGCTATCAGTACTTTGAAAACTCACAGCATATCTACATCAACAGTTATATGTATCCATATAACATTTATCTCTTAGAATTATGATCTTTCATTCTAAAATTTTGAAAAGGCACCCAGCTTACGAATCAATACATTGAACTTTGAAAAAACTGAATGAAGCAGCAGAAACTGTAGGCAACCGTAAATGACCTTGGTCATCGGAAGTTTGATGATAAAGAATAATATGTTGGAAAAGCTCAGAAACGTTGGAACTGGAAAACGGATAGAGTTAACCACGAAGGAGACCAAGGACAAATACAAGGACCATACCCTATATTCAAAGAATCCAGTTAATTCTGGATCCGATGAAATCTTCAACAAATATCTTGCTCCGTACTCATATTAAAATCTTGCGGAAAATCTTTCTTCATCAACCATCGAACTTAGAAATTCCAAAATATCATCATCAATATCTTCGATATTTCTGAGGATATTTTCATAAATAATCTCGTCCGAAATTATATACCTCTTCGTGCTTCCTATGTATCATTATAATGGAAACATTCAATAGAAAATTTAGTACCGAAAAGCAGATTATGCGAAACTATGAAGAAAGCCGTGGACAAATCACAGAGAATAAGTTTGACTTCAAAAAAAAAAAAATCCGAATGATTCAATGTCTGCTAAGGTCTTTAGTGAATATCTTGCTCATTACTCTAAACCCTTGCAGACAATAGTTTCTATCATCCTCTGATCTTAGATATTCCGAGATATTATCGTATCTTTAATTATAAATATCCTCCATATTTCTGGAGATATTTTTATAACTATTCTTACCTGAAATCATTAATCTCTTCGTACTATCAGTGTTACATTATATAGAAACTGTTAGTTTCTATATTCGGTAAAATTTCGAGCTTAAAATATGAAAGTTATTGAAGTAATGTTGGGAACTGATGCATGAGTTAGTATAATATAATGACACTTGATCAACGTGATTATATTACAGTAAGTCATGCTGAGTCTCTAATGGAACGTGATGATTCACAGAACATACCATCATCATGTGCCATGTTACATAACTCTTTCATTCTACTTAACTCCTGAACAAATCAAGAAAATGTATTCTTGATGGTTCTATCTTCCGTGATGTTGATAAATTTAAAAATCAAATCGTGCTATCATGTTCCTTCCTGCTTAGAACATTATAATCATTCGAAACTCTATATCTACAAATTCTGGACCATTATTCGCTTGACTTAAAGTCGGGAAGTGAAAACAAAAGCATGGAGCCCCAAAATATAAAGGAGTATACAAAACCCGATAACAACACAGGAATTACAAACCATGTATGTTAATGTTTATCGCAACGTAAAGACACGGGAGAATTAAAAACACTATAACCCCCAAGAGCGAAGTAGAAGAAAACAGAATCCTCTGGTGGGAGTTAGAAGAGGAGAATGAATGTTGTGATAGTCAGAATAAGAACAATGATCAGAACTGGATTAAGCATTTTCACAATCCTTAGAAATGTAAATCAAGGAAAGAAAATATAGAAGTGGTGAAAATAATGGAACGGTAGAGGTAAATTTATAATAAGAGTATCCTACATAGCAATCAAGGCAGATATCCGCATTTAATTTAAGAGATCTTAATTACCGTATTCAACGAAGAATCAGATCTTTTAGATTTTAAAGATTTTCTTTAAATCTCTTGAATTCCGGAATTCAACCAAGACAACGTCAAAAGCTAAAACACACCTTATTTTTCTAAATTCCACCGTGACTACATCAAAAGTTAAATCTCTATCTCAATATGTTGTGCCAGTTTCATTCGTACTCCTCGAATAATCGAATGGTTTTATCCATATTACTTAATACTGATAAAACTCAATTGATCAACTCATATGCGTCATGAAATCATATTTATTGTTAACCATGACCACCTCACTCAAATTTCGGGCGAAATTTCTTTAACGGGTAGGTACTGTGATGACCCGAGAATTTTTGACTAAATTTAAACTTAATCTTTATATGATTTCGATACGATAAGCAAAATCTGTAATGTTTAGTCTCGAAAAGTTTGAAATTATATTCATATAATCAATTACCTTTGACTATGCCAGACGATTCACGAACAATTGTTTGTAAATAAATATTTATATTTATATATATAAATATAAATGTATACTTTAAATTTATCTGTTTCAACATATATTTAATATACTTATCTATGTAATAAAATTTGATAAAACATAATTGTAGATATTATAATTTGAAAATATATGTATGTGAATTCTATACATAGATATTATTATATATATGTTGTTATATATATAAAAATTTATAAATATTAAATATTCAATATACATTATTATATTAGTAAATATTACATAATTTATAATATGTAAGGTTAATATATTAAATTTTATTACAAGTTAAAATATAATTGTTATAGTAATATTATTATTTACCTTCAATGACAATATCAAAATTTATAGTATTAATAGTATTATTTTAAAGACATAATATATAAATATGAAATTTGATATAACTTGATATATTATTATTACATAAATTACTATTATCTTTATTATTTAGTATTATGATTATTATCAATAATAATGTTATAATTATTATATTTATTATTATTATTATTATTTTAGATATTATTATTAGTAGTATTATTAAAATTAAAATTTATTAATTATTAATATTAATTATATAAGCTTAAAGTCAAAGAATGGTACAAATTAGTTATGCTTCACCATCTACTTTAATTTTTTTCTTTCCTTTCTATTTACCTGATTGTGATTATGTCGATTCCCCTTTTCTGTATAAAACAAAGGAACAATCAATTTCTGTTATCAATCCATATCTATCACAATCTATCTTTATTTATATTCCTTCTCTCAGTTTCTTTCTTGTTGTACGAGAACCAATCATCAACACAATTCATGTACCATATATACTGTATCTAATTTTTGTTTGAGAGTAATCTTACAATCAAAACCCACTTATTATTTATATACACGTAAATATGCATGCATCTGTTGACTTTTACTTTATGAATTAATTAGATTTGCATATTATATACACTAGCATATATATATATATATATATATTTATATATACACACATGGTTAAGATAGATATATAGATAATTACAATGTATAGGTAATTACATACATATACCTTCCTTAATTTTGTTAACTAACTTGTCTTCTATTTGCAACCATAACCAAACCATGATACAAACCATCAACCCGCTAACATTTCAACCAATTACAAGCATCACCTTTGTCCACCGTCGCTCACCACCACCCAAGTAAATCACGTTCAACCATCTACATATCTATTTCTGTTCCTTGATACAAACGACTACCATGATCACCACTTTCACTCTTAAATATCAAACCCACAACTACCACAACCACCTCAACCACCTCAACCACGGCTACATCGTCACTCTCAAAACAAACCTCCACTCCAGCTATCACAAGCACTCGTCATCATTATCACCACCACGCTACGATTCGAATCTCTTGAAGTTGCTACAGTTTCATGTACCTTTGGTTATGATCATAAAACAACCACCCCATAAAATCACCTTTGGACACCACCACCTTTCTAACTATATATTTTTTTCTTCCCTTCTTTCTTTTCTTCATTCCTTTCAGTTTTCTACTGCAAAACGTGAAACACACCACCATCAAATCATCACAAACTTAAAACCATCTTCTGTTGCTTTTTCCGTAATTTCTCAATAATCAACATAAACTCCATCACTTATAATGTTTGTGCTCAACTCATTTATTGATTTCTCTTCTTTCAAACTGCAGCCAGTACTACCAAATATCAGAGGTAACAAGTGCAGCTACTACCACTACGTTTTCTGTATTACTTCTATTTTGAAATCCACAACAACCAACTACTACCATTTGCTTTATTAGGATAAATTCGGGTATACCACTTGCTGAATTATTTTTTTTTCTTTTCCCTTTATAACCGACAACCCATAACCAAATAACCCCACAATCCACTTGAGCAATTTGTGATTATAAACTAGCGGCTATAGTTTCCATTTTTAAATCACCATCCCACTTGCAAGCTTGTTACCTTTTGTGTCGATTTCAATAATGATATTAAATGATTTGATGGTGAGCTGTAAAGCAGAACATGATGTATTTGTTGTGCATATCTTCAAACGAACCCCACTCACCACTTAAGGATTTCAAGATTTAATATTGATCATAGGTGGTTAAACTGAAAACGTAAACGATCTAGCATGGTGAAAGGACCCGTTCATATACATTATAAACGATTCACAATAGTTGATTACATTGCGAGGTATTTGACCTCTATATGATACATTTTACAAACATTGCATTCGTTTTTAAAAGACAAACTTTCTTTACATCAAAAATTGACAGGCATGCATACCATTTCATAATATCCACTATCCAACTATAAATTGATTTAACAATAATCTTTTGCTGAACTCAATAACTTGAATGCAACGTTCTTCGAAATATGCTATGAAAGACTCCAAGTAATATCTTTAAAATGAGCAAATGCACAGCGGAAGATTTCTTTAACACCTGAGAATAAACATGCTTTAAAGTGTCAACCAAAAGGTTGGTGAGTTCATTAGTTTATCATAATCATTTATTTTCATCATTTTAATAGACCACAAGAATTTCATTTCCAGTTCTCATAAATATACGTCCCATGCATAGAGACAAAAATAATCATTCATATGGATTGAACACCTGGTAACCGACATTAACAATATGCATATAAGAATATCCCCTATCATTCCGGGATCCTCCTTCGGACATGATATAAATTTCGAAGTACTAAAGCATCCGGTACTTTGGATGGGGTTTGTTAGGCCCAATAGATCTATCTTTACGATTCGCGTCAATTAGGGTGTCTGTTCCCTAATTCTTAGATTACCAGACTTAATAAAAAGGGGCATATTCGATTTTGATAATTCAACCATAGAATGTAGTTTCACGTACTTATGTCTATTTTGTAAATCATTTATGAAAATTGCGCATGTATTCTCAGCCCAAAAATATAAAGGGTAAAAAGGTAAATGAAACTCACACATATAATTATTGTAAAACAGTTAATAAAACATTTGTATGTATTCTCAGCCCCAAAAATGTAAAGAGTAAAAGGGAATCAAATGAAACTCACCATACTGTATTTCGTAGTAAAAATACATATAACGTCATTGAACAAGTGCAAGGTTGGCCTCGGATTCACGAACCTAAATTAATTATATATATTTATGTGTTGGTCAATATTTGTCTAACAAATTAGGTAAAGTCATAGTGTACCACAATCCTAATGCTCGAGACTAATATGTAAAAGTCAACAAAAGTAAATTTGACTCAAAATAATTTCCAAAAATCTATACATGATTAATATATATTTTAAATATCGTCTTTTTATATTTTTAAATATTTTTAAAAGATTTATTAGAGTAAATAATATAATTTATTTATTAATAAATAAAATTTTATATTAAATTTATATAATAAAATATACTTTTATATATATTAAGTAATAAAATTTATAGGGTTCATTTAATATCATAAGGATAATATGATATGTATTATTAAAGTAAGTTATTACACGTAGTAAAATATGTTTGTATCACATATTTATTTGATAAAATAATATCTATAATAATAGTAAGTAAAAGTTGTATTATTTTGTAATAATAATTATTATTATAAAAATATCAATATTTATAATTACTAAGATGACTTTATGATAAAACGATAATTCTAATTATGATAACTTTAATATTTACGATAATTTTTAATATTATCTTTAAAATAATAATTCTATTTAAAATAATAATAATAATGATATTTTATAGTAACAATGATATTTCTATTAAAATGATAATTTTTGTTAAAATGATAGTTTTAATACTAACGATACTTTTAATAATAATAGTAATGATAAAAATAATAAGAACGATAATTTTATCTAAATCAATATCTTATAATATTTTAATTTCATCATGATACTCCAACTCATTATTTCCTAATCGTTTCGTTTAATAGCTTTTAATCGTCTTTTATATCGTGTTCATAATAATGATAATAATAGTAATCAAAATAATTAGGTGTTACAAATATTTGTTTTAATTACACTAATATTAATAATGATAGTTACTATAACATTATTAATGATAATACTAATAATTATCTTAATGATAATATAGTAATAATAATAATAACAATAACAATAACCATTTTTAAATAATGATATACATATTAATAATGATAATAATAATAATAATACTAATAATAATAATAATAATAATTGGATAATAATAATAATACTAATTATAACTTTAACGATAATAACGATAGTAATAATAAAAAAAATAACAATTTTTATTGATAAATCCTTTTTATTGATAAAGAAAATAATAATAATGATAATAATAAGATAAAACTAGAACGACGATAAAAACGACGATAATAATAATCATTTTTAATAAAAATATCGAAAATTCAATTGATTATAACTTCTAATCCGTTCATCGAAACCATTTGATATCTAAAGGAAAATTTCTTAATTTTTCGCTAGCTTTCCAAGGACATGCATATCTTATACCTTATCTCAACCGTAAGTGTAACTAATTCAAGATTCAACCTAACCTGTCTATGGGCAATATCAAAAGTACAAGCATGCATAATCCTAAATACTCGAGCACTAGTCAGGGATACACTATTAGTATGTAAAAGTTAAATTATGAGTACTCACGTATCAATATTGAGATTCAATATTGCAGGAAAGGTACGTAGACGCAACGGAAATGATAAACACTATATTGACCTCACGAGTATACCCATGAACCATACTCAATCACCTCCATAGCTATAACCCATAATTTCCTTAATCCTATCCTACTTGAAAAACAATTTCGAAATCACTCGGACAGCACTCTGTCGTAATATTTTATGTATACTAATAATATCTTGAAATAATACGGAGTAAATATATATATGTAAATCGATTGAGAGAGTTTAGAGAAAAATATTTTCAAGTTTCTATGAAATAATGAAACCTATTGAATTCTATTTATAATAGATTTTTGAATTATTAAAGTGAATTATTAAAGTATAAATTATTAAAGTGAATTATTAAAGTATGAATTATTAAAGTGAATTATTAAAGTATGAATTATTAAAGTGAATTATTAAAGTATGAATTATTAAAGTGAATTATTAAAGTATGAATTATTAAAGTGAATTATTAAAGTATGAATTACTAAAGTGAATTATTAAAGTTAAAGTAAAGTAAAAATAAAGTAAAGGTAAAGTTTAAGTATAGTAAAAGTATAAAACTATGTACATATAATACGCGTATAAATATATATAATATTAATTTAAATCGTTATATATATTTAATAAAATAAAATATAAATATCGTTATCTTTATCATACTAGTTAAGTAATGAGTTGTCAAAAGTGGTTCTAGATATTTATAAAAGTTATATACGTTTTAATAATAAAGTTCTTTTTAAACTGAAAACGTTTTTGTACGTTTGAAACTAAATAGATCAATCGAGTCTTTATGAGATTCAATCTTCCACTATCCTTTGTCTAGTTCTCAATGATTGACAATTTGTTCTTATTTATAAATCACTTTACCATTTTCCGAATATTGTTAAAATGGAAAGATTTCTCAAATCAACGTGGGCCTTTCAACGGAGACTTGTAATCATAATTCAATATATCTGATAATTCAATCATTTGATCTTATCTTCTAATTCCATTGATAAACATTTTGAAACAGATACAATCATATAAAGTATTTAATCTAATATTTTGTTTACGTTTCAAGTTATAATATATATACACATATACATATATATGTGTATATATATTAGGTTGAATGATTGTATGAATATAGTTTAAAATTCTTGAAATTTAACTTAACAAATATTGCTTATCGTGTCAGAAACATATAAAGATTAAAGTTTAAATTTGGTTGGAAATTTCCGGGTTGTTACAGTACCTACCCGTTAAAGAAATTTCGTCCCGAAATTTGAGTGGAAAGGTCGTGAATGATAATAAGTATGTTTTCATGATGCATACGGGCTGAAAATTAGAGTTTTATCATCAGCGAATAATTTGGATAAACAATCCATTTATATGAAGAGTACGAATGAAGCTAACATAGAAGAGTGAAATGAGTAAGTGTAGATTCATCTTATCATTTGATGTAGATATGATTGATTCCCATATTTCAAGGGATTTGAAGAAAATCTTCTTAATAAGATTTGACTCTCTGGTAATCAAGGGAATTAGGATCCGCTTTAAATGCGATCGTCCATTTTAATTGTTCTGTCGAAGATTTTCTTATAAATTCACCTCCTTCATTTCCTTACAACTCACACCTTCTGTTGATGCATTTTATGCAAGTCCTAGACATCTACCCACGTCCATTGCAGGTACAACAGTTTAAAGGCCACCATGATTGCTCGTTATTATCCTATCAGTGTTTGTATGTGGTTACAGGAACTGCAGGAATGAGATTTAGATGTTTAACTATGTTAGACTTAGTCAGACGTACGAGTGAAGCCTCACTAGTACGGCTGACAGGCTCATACGCACGGTTGATGCTGAGCTAAGTCACAATTACAACCTAAATGAGAAGACACGAGTGAGTGATCACCCGTACGGCTGATGAAGCCAACTCGTACATGTGATGAATGAATCGTATGGGTGAGTCAACAGCAGGGGTATATAAAGTCTTATGTTCTTCATTTTAGGTTAAGCCTCTCATTTATTACACACACTCAGATCTAGTGAGCTCCTCCGATTCTCTCTCAGTCCAAATCACCCAGGTGGTGAATAATAGCTCTAGGTGTTGATCTAATCACACTTGATTTAGTTGTGGTTTGACTAAATTAACCAAAAAAAAAAAAATTAACCTATTCACTAGAGGGTTTGATTCACTTATTTCGCCATTGTGTGAGTTAAATCTGTTGATTTCTAAGTTCCTAGTCATGTTTCATCACCTTCTATTCTTTCCCCCTCAACTCATATTTTAAAGTATTCATCAATATGCTCCATCCAGTTCTGATTCTCGATATACTTCTAACTTTCATATCGGTCATTCTTCTTTTTCATCTACCGCCGGAAGAATCTATTTACTTCTACTATACTCTTGGGTTTATAGTGTTTCTAGTTCTCCCGTGTCTTTATATTGCTATATGCATCGATATATATGGTTTATAATTTCTGGTTTGTCGTTGGGCTTTATATGTTCCCTTATATTTCAAAGTCTCTGCTTCTGTCTTCTATAATCATTATCATTCACAGTTAATGCTCTCTTTTATTTGCTGCAATTTATACCCCAATTTCTATTTCAGAGTTTTGTCCTTTTGTTTCTTCTTCTTGCGATTAAGCACCGCTTGTAATGGTCCAGAATTCACAGATATGAATTTCGGAATGAACATTGTTAATGTTCTAGGAAGGAAATTGTGATGGCACGATCTTGACTTGTCAAATTACTAGAATACCTTGGAAAAGGCCGAATCATCAAGAAATATTTTCTTGATATTTTAGAGGTTAAATAGAATACAAGAGTCGTATAACATGGCACATGATGATGTTATGATCTGTGAATCATCACGTTCTATTTAGAAATTCAGCATGACTTACTGTAATATAATCACATTGATCAAGTGTCATTATATTATACTAAATCATGCTTCAGTTCCCAACACTACTTCAAAATATTCCTATTTTAAACTTGAATGTTTCAGAATTTAGAAACTAAAATAGTTTCTTTTATGATGTAATACAGATAGTGCGAAGAGGTAAATGATTTCAAATAAGAAAAATTAAGAAAATATCTTCAGAAATATGGAGGATATTTATAATGAAAGATATGATGATATTTTAGAATTTCTAATATCAAAGGATGATGAAGAATATTGTCCACAGGGGTTTAGAGTCAGGAGCAAGGTATTCGTTAATGACTTCAGCATGTACTGAATCATTTGGATCCTTTAAAGTCAGGTTCAGTCTTTGTAATTTGTCCACAGCCTCCTTCCTACTTTGCTCAATCCGTTTTCCAGTTCCAAAACTTCTCTTTTTCTGCGCTTTGCCAGCACACTTCATCATTATCATCCAGCTTTTACCATTTATAGTTTTTGCTGCTTCATCAGCATTTTTTTTCCATTTTCGGAGAACCAATTCGTAGTTCGGAGTGTTTTTCAGAAACTTCACATTCAAATTAAGTCCAGAAGATAGACATTATATATACACATATAACTGTTGGTGTAGACATACTGCGAGATTTCAAAATACTGATTGCTAATTCCCAATGATTCGTATGGCAATTCTCATTACAAGATGCGAATGAGTAAATGATGGGGGTTTCAATGAATAATTATAATGACTTTTTGGAGAGGCTAAAGTTAAAGGGTAATGAAGTTGTTGGTACATCTGCTAATAATGTGGTGGAATGTAAAAGGTTCTCTGGTAACGATGGTGTATATCTGATAATGCTAAAAACGAACATATATTTCATAGCATTATTCCTCAAGAAAGACAAGCTTTTAGTTGCAATTGTTCTATTTACAAGTGATATTCTTTTAAATAATAAAAGGTGAAGACAAAAGACAGATTCGACGAATTGAAGACGCAAACGACCAAAAAGCTCAAAAGTACAAAAGACAATCAAAAAGGTTCCAATTATTGATAAGAAACGTCTCGAAATTACAAGAGTACAAGATTCAAAACGCAAAGTACAAGATATTAAATTGTACGCAAGGACGTTCGAAAATCCGGAACCGGGACCAGAGTCAACTCTTAACGCTCGACGCAACGGACTAAAAATTACAAGTTAACTATGTATATAAATATAATATAATATATAATTAATTATATTAATTATATATATATATTATATATATATTATAAACCGTCGGTAAACAAAGAGCCAAACTCCTCTGAGCTGTAAAAGTAACCTCCGCGACTCGCGGAGTTTGAAGAGGATTTCACCGCGAGTCGCGGAGCCCCAAAATGAAAAACTGCCTATAAAGCCAACCGAATTCTGATCGCAAAAATAATCTTTTTCTTCCTCATTCATACGTAAAATTTATATTTATATTTATAATTTATATTTTAATTTTAATTATAATTCTAATAATAAGGGTATGTTAGCAAATGTTGTAAGGGTGTAAGTCGAAATTATGTCCGTGTAACGCTACGCTATTTTTAATCATTGTAAGTTATGTTCAACCTTTTTATATTAATGTCTCGTAGCTAAGTTATTATTATGCTTATTTAAAACGAAGTAATCATGATGTTGGGCTAATTACTAAAATTGGGTAATTGGGCTTTGTACCATAATTGGGGTTTGGACAAAAGAACGACACTTGTGGAAATTAGACTATGGGCTATTAATGGGCTTTATATTTGTTTAACTAAATGATAGTTTGTTAATGTTAATATAAAGATTTACAATTGGGCGTCCCTATAAATTACCATATACACTCAATCGGACACGATGGGCGGGGTATTTATATGTACGAATAATCGTTCATTTAACCGGACACGGGAATGGATTAATAGCCACTAGAATAATTAAAACAGGGGTGAAATTACATTCAAGGGTAATTGGTGTAATTGCTAACAAAGTAGTAAAACCTTGGTTTACACGCAGTTGATAACCTGGTGTATTCATTAAACAAAGTATTAAAACCTTGTTACAATTCGAATCCCCAATTAGTTGGAATATTTAACTTCGGGTATAATAATAATTTGACGAGGACACTCGCACTTTATATTTATGACTGATGGACTGTTATGGACAAAAACCAGAGGGACATATTAAATAATCCAGGACAAAGGACAATTAACCCATGGGCATAAAACTAAAATCAACACGTCAAACATCATGATTACGGAAGTTTAAATAAGCATAATTCTTTTATTTCATATTTAATTTTCTTTATTTTATATTTAATTGCACTTCTAATTATCGCACTTTTATTTATTGTTATTTAATCGCACTTTTAATTATCGTACTTTTTAATTATCGCAATTTTATTTTATCGCACTTTTATTATTCACAATTTCATTATCGTTATTTATTTTACGCTTTAAATTAAGTCTTTTATTTATTTAATATTTTACATTAGGTTTTAACTGCGACTAAAGTTTTAAAATCGACAAACCGGTCATTAAACGGTAAAAACCCCCCTTTATAATAATAATATTACTTATATATATGTTTGTATTTTTATAAAAGTAAACTAATATAGCGTTGAGCTTTGTTTAAAAAAGATTCCCTGTGGAACGAACCGGACTTACTAAAAACTACACTACTTTACGATTAGGTACACTGCCTATAAGTGTTGTAGCAAGGTTTAAGTATATCCATTCTATAAATAAATAAATATCTTGTGTAAAATTGTATCGTATTTAATAGTTTTTCCTAGTAAAATATAAACTATTTCGTATCCCTTAGCTTTGACATCAAGTATTTTTGGCGCCGCTGCCGGGGAACACTCTTAAACGCCGGAAGCGCAACTCTAATATATATTAAAAAAAAGATTTTTAGTTAACTTTTATTAAAATTCGTTTTTGTAAAAATACGTTTTAATTATTCGAAAATATAAAAAGAAAAACAAAAATATAAGTATTTTTAAGATTTTGTTAAATATTTAAGTTGATTAAGTTTCTTTATTTTTATTTTAGTTTATAAAAAATATAAGTTTTATTTAAATATCTTTTATTTATATAAAAACAGAAAACAAAAAAATAAAAAAAATAAATAAAGAAAAACGCGTCGAATTTTTTAAACCTGTCAGTTGAAATTCTGAACCCCGCGACTCGCGGAGATTGATGTTTTAAATACCGCAACTCACGGAGTGACTCTGACACGAGACAGAACCCTAATTCAGCATTAATTACAGGTTATTTAATAATAATTATTATTATTAACCCTAATAATAATAATTATTATTATTAGTTTTATTTTAACTTTTACTTTTTAATTAATTTGTATTTAGTATTAATTAGTTTACTTAAATTGTAAAATTAGTAGTTTTATTAAATAAATAATATAAAAATAATATTTTTATAAAAATTGTACTTTTTACAACTTTTTGTATATTTTTATATTTTGTCCCTTTTTAATCGTTTTAGCGTAATATTTGTATTTTTAGCTCATATTTAATTTTAAACTTAGTTTTTGCTATATTTATTTTTACTCCTAGATTTTTAGGCTTTGCCGTAGAATTCCTTAAGTGCTTTTTCTTTAGACTAAGATTTAGGTGCTTTAGAATTTTGCGACGCCTTTTTAAGTTTTAGTTTCTTTTTAAGTTATTTCCATTTGGGATTTAGTTTTTCTTGTAAGCTTTAATATTTTTAGACACCTTTTACTATGTATCAATTATCATTCCAATTAGTAATTTCAATTTGCGATTATAATTTTAAGTTAGTTGTAGTAATAAGGTTAGGTTAGTCAAGTATTTTTAAGTTTTTATAAGTTTCTTTTATTATTTTTTTTCGTCACCTTTTATTTTTCAACAATTTTTCTTTTTCGACCTTTTGCGACGAACTCTTTTTCTTTCTTATTTCTCGCTATTCTTGTTTTAGGACATAGATTTTTATTCTACTTCTTATCTAAATTTCTTAAAATTACGAAAATTTATTTTAAGTGGTTAAATTAATAGACATCAAAATTTTCTGATTCGTAGTAATAGTTGGATTTGTACGTGGACCGGGTTATTGGAACCAAACAGTCCTCAATTATATTGAGACCAAACGAATCCTGCCCCTCTGCTGCATCTTTTGGCTATTCGAAACGTGGGCAAAATCAGAAAAGTCTATTGATTGGATAACTTATATAATTTTTCTTTCCTTTTTAAAAACTAATAGGATATTCAGTGAATGCACCGATCAAGACGTTCATCACCTTTTGTACGTTCACCACCTGTAACTAGATCAAGACATTTAGCAAATATTACCGCCGTTGATTTTTCTTTAGAATCGTCATCCAGTCGACCAAGTACTTCAGTTCAAATTTCCGATAATCCATTTTTTGAACCCGACCTCACAATTGAGAATCCGGAAAATATTCAGGAACGGTTCGTAGATCCTGAACCACTAAACTTTCCTCCGGAACCACCAATCATTCAAACAGAGATTGTTGAGGAACGAACCATTAAATCAGAATCATCTAGTGATTCCGATTCAACAAATTCAATTATGGAGAATCTGGAACCTTTAAGTATGGAAGACCGAATGAGAGCTAAACGCACTGGCCAAGGTCACGCAATTACTCATCCAGACATTAATGCGCCAGATTATGAAATCAAAGGACAAATTCTACACATGGTAACTAATCAATGCCAATTTAGTGGTGCGCCGAAGGAAGATCCAAATGAACATCTACGTACCTTTAATAGAATCTGCACACTATTTAAAATACGAGAAGTGGAGGATGAACAGATATATCTCATGTTATTTCCCTGGACTTTAAAGGGAGAAGCCAAAGATTGGTTAGAATCGTTACCTGAAGGGGCGATTGATACATGGGACGTTTTAGTTGACAAATTTCTTAAACAATTCTTTCCTGCATCTAAAGCCGTAAGACTTCAAGCAGAAATTGTTACGTTCACACAGAAACCAAATGAAACTCTATATGAGGCGTAGACTAGATATGGAAAGTTGTTAAGAGGATGTCCGCAACATGGTTTAGACACCTGTCAAATAGTACAAATATTCTACCAAGGATGCGACATCACTACAAGAAAAGACATAGATATAGCAGCTGGTGGTTCTATTATGAAGAAAACCGAAACTGATGCTTACAAAATTATTGATAATACTGCTTCCCACTCACATGAGTGGCACCAAGAAAAAGATATCGTTAGATCATCTAAAGCAGCTAGAGCCGATTCTAGCCATGACTTAGATTCCATTTCCACAAAGATAGATGCTGTGGAGAGACGAATGGAAAAGATGACTAAAGATATTCACTCAATACGAATTAGTTGTGAGCAGTGTGGAGGACCACATTTGACAAAAGATTGTCTCAGTATTGAATTAACAATGGAACAAAGAGAGAATATTTCATACATAAACCAAAGGCCTGGAAATAATTATCAAAATAATTATCAACCGCCAAGACCGATTTACAATCAAAACCAGAATTATAACCGAAATATTCCATACAACAACCAACAAGGTCCTAGCAATCAACAAGTATCCAATAATAATTACAATCAGCAAAGACCTAATTTTCAAAACAAACCACCACAACAAACCGATGATAAAAAGCCGAATTTAGAAGATATGATGACGAAGCTAGTTGAAACTCAAACGCAGTTTTTCACATCTCAAAAACAAACCAATGAACAAAATGCTCAAGCATTTAGAAATCAACAAGCTTCTATTCAAAATCTGGAACAAGAAGTAAGTAACCTAGCAAGGTTAATAGGTGAAAGAAAACCGGGAAGTCTACCTAGTGATACAAATGCTAACCCCCGGAATGAAACAGCTAAAGCTATTACCACAAGAAGTGGTACAACACTTAAACCACCTGAAATACCTGTAACTTCTGATGAAGCTATTCCTACTCCACAAGAACCACAACCTGATCAAGATAAGGAAAAAGAACCGGTAGTTGAAAAGGTTAATGAAGATAACACAGTTAAGGATAAACCTTATGTTAAACCGTACCAACCACCACTTCCTTACCCGAGTAAAATGAAGAAAGAGAAACTTGAAGCCGAGCAATCTAAATTTTTGGATATGTTTAAACAGATAAATGTAAATCTTCCTTTCATTGATGTGATTTCAGGAATGCCTAGATATGCTAAATTCTTGAAAGATCTAATCTCAAATAGAAAGAAAATGGAAGAACTCTCGGCTGTTACTATGAATGTTAATTGTTCAGCAGTGCTGTTGAATAAGATACCAGAAAAACTATCTGATCCAGGAAGTTTCACAATTCCATGTTTTCTGGGTAGTCTTAGTTCAATAGAAGCATTGGCAGACTTAGGTGCTAGTATAAATCTAATTCCGTATTCACTATAAGCTAAACTAGACCTTGGAGAATTGAAACAAACCAGAATAAGCATACAACTAGCCGATAGATCAATAAAATATCCTAGAGGGATAATGGAGAACATGCTAGTTAAAGTTGGTACTTTAGTATTTCCAGTAGATTTTGTTGTTTTGGACATGGAAGAAGATTCTCAAGTTCCTCTCATATTAGGAAGACCATTCTTAAACACGGCTAAAGCAATGATAGACGTGTTCGGTAAGAAACTTACCCTAAGTATAGAGGATGAGAGTGTTACCTTTTTAGTTGATAGAGCAATGCAACAACCACAATCTGCAGATGATACATGTTATTATATTCAAACTATAGATGCACATGCAGAATTATTAGAAGAATTTCCAGAATTACAAGGAACAGGAGAATGTTCTTTAGGAGAAGGTAATGAACCAATTGATGAAGCTGAAATGTTAGCTACACTTATAGCTAATGGATATGAACCAACAACAGAAGAAATTCAAATGCTAAAAGAAGAAGACAGCTATCGATATAAATCATCGATAGAAGAACCTCCGAAATTAGAGTTAAAGCCACTTCCAAACCATTTGGAATACGCTTATTTACATGGTGAATCTGAATTACCTGTAATAATATCGTCTTCTCTTACTGAAAATGAGAAATCACAACTCATTTCTGTGTTGAAAGCTCATAAACCAGCCATTGCATGGAAGATTCATGATATTAAAGGAATAAGTCCTTCGTATTGCACACATAAAATCCTTATGGAAGAAGGTCATAAAACGTATGTGCAACGCCAACGAAGACTAAATCCTAATATGCAAGATGTAGTTAAGAAAGAGATTATTAAACTGCTAGATGCAGGTTTAATTTATCCAATCTCTGATAGTTCATGGGTAAGCCCAGTTCAATGCGTACCTAAGAAGGGTGGCATGACTGTCATTACAAATGAAAAAAATGAGCTTATTCCTACTAGGACTGTAATAGGATGGCGTGTATGTATTGATTATAGAAAATTGAATGACGCCACCAGAAAAGATCACTTTCCCTTACCTTTCATAGATCAAATGTTGGAAAGATTAGCCGGAAATAGTTACTATTGTTTTCTAGATGGATTTTCCGGATATTTTCAAATTCCAATAGCACCCGAAGACCAAGAGAAAACCACATTCACGTGCCCTTATGGTACTTTTGCTTACAAACGCATGCCATTTGGACTTTGCAACGCCCCCGCAACCTTTCAAAGGTGTATGATGGCGATTTTTCACGACATGATAGAAGAATGCATGGAAGTATTCATGGATGACTTTTCAGTCTTCGGTGATACATTTAAATCATGTCTAGATAATCTGGAACGAATGCTAATTAGATGCGAAAAATTAAATCTAGTACTTAATTGGGAGAAATGCCATTTCATGGTTAAAGAAGGCATCGTTCTTGGACATAAAATTTCAAAAGAAGGAATTGCAGTGGATAGAGCTAAAGTAGATGTAATTGCTAAACTTCCACATCCCACCAATGTTAGTGGAGTTAGGAGTTTTCTAGGGCATGCCGGTTTTTACCGACGTTTCATAAAAGATTTTTCTAAAATTGCCACTCCTATGAATAAACTCCTAGAAAAGGATGCGCCATTCATCTTTTCAGATGAGTGTATCAAATCTTTTAATATTCTTAAAGAGAAACTCACTAATGCACCGATCATGATAACACCAAATTGGAATCTACCATTTGAACTAATGTGCGATGCAAGTGATTTTGCAATGGGAGCCGTTTTAGGACAAAGGATTGAAAAACGATTTCAACCTATATATTATGCTAGTAAGACATTACAAGGAGCACAAACGAACTATACAACTACTGAAAAAGAACTCCTTGCTATTGTCTTTGCTTTTGACAAATTTCGATCATATCTCGTTCTAGCAAAAACGGTGGTCTATACCGACCATTCTACTCTTAGATACCTATTTTCAAAACAAGATGCTAAACCAAGATTAATCCGTTGGATCTTACTCTTACAAGAGTTTGATATTGAAATCCGAGATAAAAGAGGAGCAGAAAATCTCGCCGCTGATCATCTTTCTCGTCTTGAAAATCCTGAATTAGAAGTTCTAAATGAATCAGCCATACAAGACAACTTTCCTGATGAATATCTATTGAAGATAGATTATAAAGAAATCCCATGGTTTGCAGACTATGCAAACTATTTAGTTTGTGGATTCCTTGAAAAAGGATTATCGTACCAAAGACGAAAGAAATTCTTCAGTGATATAAAACACTATTTTTGGGAAGATCCACATCTGTTTAAAAGTTGTCCCGATGGAATAATACGCCGATGTGTATTTGGAGATGAAGCTAGTAAAATTTTAAACCATTGTCACACAGGACCAACAGGAGGGCATTATGGGCCTCAACTAACAGCAAGAAAAGTTTATGAAGCTGGATTCTATTGGCCTACAATTTACAAAGACGCACACCTTCTTTGCAAATCCTGTGATGCATGTCAAAGGGCCGGAAAAATAAGTCAACGTGATGAAATGCCACAAAATGTCATCCAAGTATGTGAAGTATTTGACATTTGGGGTATTGACTTTATGGGTCCATTTCCAAAATCTCATAATAATCTATATATACTCGTAGCCATTGATTATGTATCTAAATGGGCGGAAGCACAAGCTCTCCCAACTAACGATGCACGAGTTGTAGTCAACTTTTTAAAACGTCTTTTTGCAAGGTTTGGAACACCGAAAGCTTTAATAAGTGATCGGGGTACTCATTTCTGTAATAATCAACTTGAGAAAGTTCTTAAAAGATATGGAGTAACTCATAAAATCTCCACCGCATATCATCCACAAACAAGTGGACAAGTTGAAAATACCAACCGAGCTTTAAAACGTATTCTAGAGAAAACCGTAGGATCAAATCCGAAGGAATGATCCATTAAATTGGAGGATGCACTCTGGGCTTTTAGAACAGCCTACAAAACTCCAATTGGAACCACACCTTTTAGACTTGTTTATGGAAAAGCATGTCATCTTCCAGTAGAAATTGAACACAAAGCATTTTGGGCTTTGAAGACATGTAATCTTGATTTACATGAAGCTGGACGTCTACGATTAAGTCAACTAAACGAATTAGAAGAATTAAGACATGAAGCATACAAAAATTCGTTAATCTATAAAGAAAGAATGAAGAAATGGCATGATAAAAGAATCAGAAGTTCAAAAGAATTTAAAGAAGGAGACAGAGTTCTTCTTTTCAATTCACGATTCAAGCTATTTCCTGGAAAATTGAAATCAAGATGGTCTGGACCATTCATAGTCAAAAGAGTTTTCCCATACGGAATGATAGAATTAATAAATTCAAATGGGATTGAATTTAAAGTTAATGGTCACAGAGTTAAACATTACATACATGGTCCGATGGAAGTCGACAACGAAGTTAATCACAATTTCGATACCACAGCTAACTAAGTGTGGGGAGAATCAAGTCTTTAAAGGATAATATGTATTTTTGTTAGAGTTAGATTGTCTGTTTTCATGTAGTTCTCGAAATGGAACCCGAATGGTCTTTCCCTAGCAGACCCTAAAGAACTAGTCTTCTCCCCCCATTCTGAATTTTTATTTTTTTTAGGTTTTTACAAAATGAAGACTGCCTGTGAACTAAACCATGGTCTAATGCTAAACGCTTTGATCACTAAAAGAAATAATGACATACTACCGAGTGAATTAGTATCAATAATCAGAGAAAGAATGGACGGAGTTAGAAAAGAATCCAGATGCGAAGATAATAAGTTACAATTTGGTAAAGGAAAATCAAAATCCGCAGCGAAAAGAAGAGCACGACACCTAGAAAGATGTCACAAATGCGGAAAATGGTCACATGGAGGTAAATGCTCAAATAATCAAACCTATTCAAATACCGAATTTGTTACTTTATGCAGAGACGGACCGTTCATATGTTTAGAAGAAAAGACACTGAATGCTCGAGGTTACGCTTATGTAGCTATGGAAAACCAATTAAACCGACTATCTTATGAATGGGATAGATCATATAACTAAGAAATCTATTTCACAGGTATGTCTGTACAGTTTTTATTTTTATTTTTATTTTTAACCTTTTGATAATAAACGCTAATTTGTTCACTAAAAAGTATTAAATTGGTATTGGATAAAATTAGGTTTGGCGACCGAAATTATTGATATCATTCAAAAATTTATTACATCACTGCGAAATTTAACGTTTATTCTTAAGGTATAAATATCTTTATTCAATCAACCCAAAATATTTCAAAAATTCGTCATGAGTTAAATTAGGTTTTGGAACCGAAATTACTTTACCGAAAAGAGGGGCGCATATTTTTGATAATATTTGATTGATTAAAGTGGGATAAAAAGACAAAAAGATTTTTAATTTTATTCTTACCATGTTTTTAATATTAATATTTAAATCTTAAATTAATATTGTAAACTTTGTAAAAACAATATTTTTAAAATTGTAAATATTTGAAAAATTAATATAAGTTTGGTATGAATTTATAATATGAATTTTTAAATTAAGTTTGGTGTGAATTTTTAATTTTTAAAAAATGAATTTTTAATTTTATGCATTTCAAATTTTTAAGTTTGGTGTGAATTTTTAATATTAATTTTGAATTTTATATTTAAGTTGTGTGAATTTAAAAACAAAAATTTACTTTATCTCATTAAGTTAAAAATATGATTTTTAAAATTCGTCGTAAGTTGAAGACTAGGTCTTTGAACCGAAATTGCTTTACCCAAGGAAGGTACGAGAACTTTTAATATCATTATTTTTAATCTTATTGAATTAAAGTATGCCAAAAACATTGAAAAAACCCAAAAATCTTAGCTTTTAAAACAATCGCTACAAAAAGACAAATTTTAAAATTTTGTCGAGGGACGGACTAGGACATCGATCCAAAACGACCTCGTCCTAAATAACAAGGGAAACAAAATTTTAAAATTAAGTACTTAATTGTTTTAATAAGTTAATGATTATAAAAAAAAAAAAAAATAGCAAACTCCGCGACTCGCGGAGTTTGAAGAGTATTTCACCGCGACTCGCGGAGGGACCAATTTACAGAAAAAAAAATAAAGAGCTGGAACAGATCAGTCCCAACTCCACAACTCAAAAACACAGCTGCGAAATACTCCGAAAAACCACCCAAAAACACCCCAAAAATCACAATTTTTAACCGTTAATCATCAAATCTTTTGCTAAAATCATGTTGAGAAGGATGCTATCTAAGAATTACTCAAGAAAAACGGTAAATTTCTACACCTAAACACCATTTAATCCGAAATTTAGTGTTCTTGAGCAATTTTTTCCCCAATTTGATTTTGATGCTTTTTAGTGTAATTAAGCTTAAATTGTTTATGTATTATGCTTGTATAACCTAGATTGATGCTGTTTAACATGATTAGAAGCCTTAAACTTCAAATTTTGAGTAATCTAGGGTTTGTGTTCTTGAGCAAATTTGGGGCTTTTTGATATAAACAGGTTATGGCCGATTTTTGTCATGAATTATTGCTAAATTAAGTAGTGTAACATGTTTAGGTAGTTAAATGATCCAAACTTTGAGCCTAAACATGATTTTGAGAATTAAAGTGGACTTTTTCAAGTCTAAAATTCATGAACTTGATTTTTGAAAGATAATGCCATTTGAGACTTGTTTAATTGCTAGTAATGATTATTTTGACATGTTATTTGAGTTGAATGCTTATGAACTTGGCGAACATTTTCGTATATGCTTATTTGAAAAAGTGTAGATTTGATAAAAATGTGAAAATGAGCTTAAGTTTGATATAAATTGATAATGTCATTGTAATTATTTTGATTGATGATTTTGCTGACACTAATGCATATTTGGATGCACAAAAATTGTGTTTGATGTGTTTTGCAGAATGAAAGGGGTGAATCTTCATCCCAAGCCCGCAATGCTCCTGCTGAGAATTTGGAACAACAGGAGGTGGATAACTACTACAAGCAGGATATACCTCATCCAGTCATGACCTTTTCCGATATGCACTTGGAAGAGTTGCACCCGAACCTGAGATTTGACAGACTTTGGATAGATTATCCAAAATATCAAAGGGGTTTGCATACTCTTCATTCTAAGGTTGTTGAGGTACCGAGGGTCATAGAATGGGGACCCTTAGAAGCTGTAGAATTGGCCGGGCCAATTAGGGAATTACTTGTACAGAGGTATGGTAATTCTTCTTTTAATGACTGGGTACATTTATTCACCATGCGTAGACCTGTATATAAAGTATGGTGTGAAGAATTTTTGTGTAGTATAGAGTTGAATGATCGGGTAGCTAGTTTAACCGATCGTTCTTTTATTAGATTTTTGTTAGGCGGTTCGATGCGCCACATGTCTTTACTGGACATGGCTCAGGCTTTACGTATATATACGCCTGAGGAGTTAGCGTCTGCCGATTGTAGAGGATTGATACTAAACGGTAGAAAGATAGATGAAAATTTTGATACACACGGTGTGTGGAGTCAAATGACAAGCCATCACCGTTTCAAAGGGGGAAATTACTCTTATTTGGATATAGATAGAGCCGAATTAAGAGTGATACATAGGTTTTTAGCTAATTCGATTACACAAAGGGGTAAGAACAAGGAAAAAGTAAATGAACAGGATTTATTCTACCATATGTGTATTCGAGACCCACAAAGCGCTGTAAGTATACCGTATTGTGTGGGTTATTATTTATCAGCTATGGTTCGGGGGATGCGACCGCATAGCATAATAGGAGGTGGTATTTTTATTACTTTGATTGGTGAATATCTCGGTGTGGATATAAGTCGGGGGGGATTATTAGTAGAAGAACCAGAACCCCGCGATACTATAGTTTTAAATGTATACCATGGTGCGAAAGTTTTGAAGAGGCGAAATAACGCCGCTGTACGATACCATGGTAGACATCCACAGGTGGAGAGAAACCAACAACAAGGTAATGTAGGAGGGGGGAATGAGATGCAAGAAATGCAAAGGTTTATAGCTTCTCAGGAATACGAAAATGCTAGACAGAGAGCATTTGAAGATTGGCAAGTTCATCAGAACCAAATCATAGCTCATTGCCAACATATAGGTAGAAACTATATTCCTACACCGAAACCCATCTTCCCTCCCTGGTCTATAGAGATGCAGCCACCGTATCCTACGTATGACCCTGCCGAAGCATTCTATAGCACCTATGGTTATGCCTGGAACCCCTATTGGTACCAATATCATCCTTAGTTTACTTATTATTTTTATTTATTTTGTAATTTGTAATTATTGATACGTTTAATACTGTTGTTAATATTGTAATCATTTTTTATAATTATCTAACTTTTATTCTTAGATTTTAATAATTTTTGAATGTGGGGTAATATACCAAACTTCAAAAATATGTATATATGTTTGCAGTTTATCTTATGTACACAACAGGGTAAAACAACGCATTTTCAAAGACTGGCATTAAGTTCAGCAAAAGCAACTAATTTTGACGACAAGATGCAAAATATATGTGAAATAACAACAAGACGGAATGCACAAATGATGTGCACCATTTATCATTCAGCAAACAAACGCCAATATATTTGGAAACTTTGGTAAAATTTAACCATTTTCACACAAATCACCCTCAATAATTTAAATTGTTACTGATTTCTTGCAAATGAGGGCATTGCAAGATCTTAAGTGTGGGAAGGGGTTAAATTCTTTCGGATTTTAAAAATTTTTACTTTATACACTTGGTTACCATTAAAAATACTAGTAAAGCAGTAGTTGTATTAGAATCTAGTGCTCTCTGATAATAAAGAACAGCCCTGGTCTTATATACTGACTACCCAATTCTAGTAAAATTTTTCAAAATTTTCAATTAAATGAACTAAAAATCATGTTTATACATATTTATGAACGATAAAACTAGGTTTTAACACCGAAATTATTGTTACCTCAAAAAGGACATAAATTGAGAAACAAACCAAAATGTTAAAATTCATTTAAAATGGAATAGAGGACGATAAAAAGGAAAATAAAAGCCAAGTGTGGGAAAATTTACCAAGTTATCTTAAACATATGTCACATATATCTGTAACAAATAACTGAAAATACTTTTGCTTTGGACTAAACTAAACTGTTTTACCCGATGAAAGAAAAGAAGAGATGGATCTACACGATGAATCAATTCCATCATTAAAAGGAAGTAAAGTCTTCCGAAAAAGAAACGCGCTTCTTGATTTAGGTCATGAAGTTGTCGTCCAGACCAGCTGTAGGTTGACGAAAAATCTAGAAAAGTCATCACTAAAATCAGCAGGAAATCCACGGACCTCAGCATTAAACAGGGTCGCCAAGTGGTCAGATTTATCCTAACCATGAGAAGGATTTATCTCGTACAATGGGGGGGCACCATGCAAATTAGCTGGATAAGACTAATGAATCAGATCCCCAGAAAGGATAATCTCCTTAAAGATTAAAAATCAGCTTTTAAGACTGATATTACTCAATCCTAGAGATTGACCTTAAAGATTGAAAATTCAAACTCATGGAATTCAATGATATCTAAACTCGAGCTTGAACGAGAAAATATTTTGATCAAAATTACAAACCGATTTATTTTCTGAAAACCCTATTTTCAATGCGTTCATTACCATTGAACGTAAAATCCTAGGAATTCACCTGGAATTCATTAGGTCACCTGAACTACAACGGGTGTCAACCGTAAGAACGGTGGTTGCATAGCATGGTCAAAGACAGGACCTTGTGCCATACTGAAAAATTATAAGGGTGAGCTTTACTATTGCTCCTACCAAGGATAGTAATTGCGTCCGACACGTTATAGACCATAATTAAAAGCATGTCAGGGGACATTGCCTTAACAATTGCTTGTTCAACGCTTTCCTTTACAACCGGACGGTAGTTTACCGAAAGGTAATATACGGGACAAGTAAACTGGACGTGTTGCTTTCCAAATACAAGGTTAGCAAGTGGGTGACACAAAACCGCAAGTTTTGAGCTAAAATTTTCAAATCTGAAACCCACCAAACCCACAAAAATATTTTGCAAACACCGGTAAAGGGTTATTCCGGAAAACTTATCTAGGGTAAAAACTAGATTTAATGTTCAAAGGATCAAATGTTTTCATAAAGATCCAATTTCCTTAATGGATCTAAATTTTTATAGTCATGTGGGACTGTAAACCATATCGTTACTACCATTGTTTATACCGCCGTATAGAAATCACCGATGTACAAAGTGTGAAGAATAAAGAAGTGATTCTAGTATTTCAAGACGATATTGCTTGAGGACAAGCAACGCTCAAGTGTGGGAATATTTGATAATGCTAAAAACGAACATATATTTCATAGCATTATTCCTCAAGAAAGACAAGCTTTTAGTTGCAATTGTTCTATTTACAAGTGATATTCGTTTAAATAATAAAAGGTGAAGACAAAAGACAGATTCGACGAATTGAAGACGCAAACGACCAAAAAGCTCAAAAGTACAAAAGACAATAAAAAAGGTTCCAATTATTGATAAGAAACGTCTCGAAATTACAAGAGTACAAGATTCAAAACGCAAAGTACAAGATATTAAATTGTACGCAAGGACGTTCGAAAATCCGGAACCGGGACCAGAGTCAACTCTTAACGCTCGACGCAACGGACTAAAAATTACAAGTTAACTATGTATATAAATATAATATAATATATAATTAATTATATATATATTATATATATATATTATAAACCGTCGATAAACAAATAGCCAAACTCCTCTGAGCTGTAAAAGTAACCTCCACGACTCGCGGAGTTTGAAGAGGATTTCACCGCGAGTCGCGGAGCCCCAAAATGAAAAACTGCCTATAAAGCCAACCGAATTCTGATCGCAAAAATAATCTTTTTCTTCCTCATTCATACGTAAAATTTATATTTATATTTATAATTTATATTTTAATTTTAATTATAATTCTAATAATAAGGGTATGTTAGCAAATGTTGTAAGGGTGTAAGTCGAAATTCTGTCCGTGTAACGCTACGCTATTTTTAATCATTGTAAGTTATGTTCAACCTTTTTATATTAATGTCTCGTAGCTAAGTTATTATTATGCTTATTTAAAACGAAGTAATCATGATGTTGGGCTAATTACTAAAATTGGGTAATTGGGCTTTGTACCATAATTGGGGTTTGGACAAAAGAACGACACTTGTGGAAATTAGACTATGGGCTATTAATGGGCTTTATATTTGTTTAACTAAATGATAGTTTGTTAATGTTAATATAAAGATTTACAATTGGGCGTCCCTATAAATTACCATATACACTCAATCGGACACGATGGGCGGGGTATTTATATGTACGAATAATCGTTCATTTAACCGGATACGGGAATGGATTAATAGCCACTAGAATAATTAAAACAGGGGTGAAATTACATTCAAGGGTAATTGGTGTAATTGCTAACAAAGTAGTAAAACATTGGTTTACACGCAGTTGATAACCTGGTGTATTCATTAAACAAAGTATTAAAACCTTGTTACAATTCGAATCCCCAATTAGTTGGAATATTTAACTTCGGGTATAATAATAATTTGACGAGGACACTCGCACTTTATATTTATGACTGATGGACTGTTATGGACAAAAACCAGACGGACATATTAAATAATCCAGGACAAAGGACAATTAACCCATGGGCATAAAACTAAAATCAACACGTCAAACATCATGATTACGGAAGTTTAAATAAGCATAATTCTTTTATTTCATATTTAATTTCCTTTATTTTATATTTAATTGCACTTCTAATTATCGCACTTTTATTTATTGTTATTTAATCGCACTTTTAATTATCGTACTTTTTAATTATCGCAATTTTATTTTATCGCACTTTTATTATTCGCAATTTCATTATCGTTATTTATTTTACGCTTTAAATTAAGTCTTTTATTTATTTAATATTTTACATTAGGTTTTAACTGCGACTAAAGTTTTAAAATCGACAAACCGGTCATTAAACGGTAAAAACCCCCTTTATAATAATAATATTACTTATATATATGTTTGTATTTTTATAAAAGTAAACTAATATAGCGTTGAGCTTTGTTTAAAAAAGATTCCCTGTGGAACGAACCGGACTTACTAAAAACTACACTACTTTACGATTAGGTACACTGCCTATAAGTGTTGTAGCAAGGTTTAAGTATATCCATTCTATAAATAAATAAATATCTTGTGTAAAATTGTATCGTATTTAATAGTTTTTCCTAGTAAAATATAAACTATTTCGTATCCCTTAGCTTTGACATCAATATCTCAAGGTTATAATAAGGTTAGTCTGACTGAAAAGTCGAAGTTGACTTGCTGGAGCTGTGACAAAACTGGCTACTTTGAATAGGAGTCGCAAAGTTATTTTTGCTAATAAATGCCAAAGAATCTGACGCGGATACGTTGTTTAAACTTTTACTTTGGTTTCAAGAGTTTTTCGGGTACATAACTGTGGGTAACATGCGGTTGGATCATCATCTCGATTGCTCATCATTCGAAGTGTCTTCAAAAATTTTCGAAGGGTTTGAACACAGATTGTAATCGTTAACATACATTTGATATTCTAACACAGTTTTGAAGTCAAAATATAGCTTGTGAAAGATGTAAGGATCTAAGAGTGATGATTTTGGTCATATCTCAAGTTGAATTTTGAGATTTCAAAATCAGAATATGTAATTAAATTTTGAATGAGTATGGTTGTTTTGATTTCTATAAAAGAATGTATATTGTTGTGAAAGTAGGGAGTATAATGGATGATTTGCTGAATCAGATTCGAAGAATGTAACATATTAATTGTGAATTTATATATCTCTCGGGTATTACCTACCCGTTAAAAAAAATTCACAATTAATATTTTGTACAAAAGAATTTTATTACAGTCTTTATGAAAATATATATATGTATATTTTCTTCAGATGTAACATAGATTTAATGAGTTAATGTTAAATTAAACTCATTTGATTTACGGTTGAAACTAGAATTGAATATTCCCTAAAGGCTTTAAAAAGTACATAACTTTTACGCAGTATTTCTTTAATGACATTGAAATTATGAATCAATACTTCGTTATTTGTTGATGTATGATGTTCGGTTCGTGGAATTCTTGTGAATTTCGCATAGTACGAATGATGTTATCTGAAAACTTTCGGGTACATCGATGATGAAAGTGTAAAATCAAATATATACTTGATTTATTATGAATCGGAATTTGTTGAATTGCGACAGAGATTGTAGTTAACGCTGGTTAAGTTGCGGCCGAAGGACGTACATTATTGCATATTTGTAATATGAATTAACCGAGTAGTTAAGATTCACACACAATAACTTAGCACGGAAAGATTTATTTCAATATATATATATATATATATATATATATATATATATATATATATATATATAATATACATATAATTTCTTCAGAGGGAATGAGTTAATTCTTCATAACTCGTTGATACAATATACACATTATTGATTCGTAATGATGTCCACAGTGATTCTTGAACTGACGGAGTTTGTGATGTTATCGGTGTTGTTGATTTGGATGTTGACTGTACTGACGATGCTGGTAACGCTGACGGTACTGTAGATGTTGTTGGTAAAGCAAGTTTAGCTTGTTAATCACACACCATTTTTGTCAGGGTTTCTACTCTTCCTTCTATCATTTTGGTTTCTTTAACTGATTTATGGTTAGGGCTAGATTAGATAATCTCTAAGACTTTAGAGATTACATAATCGCCGCGGAATGTTTCTCCAATGAAGTTATGAATTAATACTTCGTCAGTTATTGTTGTTGGTACTCCTTGGTATCTATGGTGCGTATGACGTTGATGCTTGTGGGACAGATTGTGAAGTTGAGGTTTACGACGCGGTTGTGGTTGGAGGTGGTAATGGTACTGTTGGCGTTGATGATGGTGGTACTGGTTATGCTGCTGATGCTGCTGCTGGTGTTTGTAATCTCTGCACCATATTCTCCAAAGCCACTACCCGAGCGCGAAGCTCGTTGACTTCTTCTATTACAACGGGGTGATTGTCGGTTCGGATGAGCGGATAAATAAAATCTAAAATTTGATGTAATATATAATCGTGACGAGATACTCTGGAAATGAGCGAGAAAATGGTGTTTCGGACAGGTTCGCCGGTAAGTGCTTCAGGTTCTTCGTCAAGAGGGCAATTTGGTGGATGGAAGGGATCACCTTCTTCTTGTCTCTAATGATTGAGGAGGCTACGAACCCATCCCTAATTCATCCAGAATAGGTGATGACTGATTGGTTGATCTATTCCGGTCACACTGCTTTCGGAGCTTGAATGGGATTCCATTTCAGAATCTGAGTGACTTAAACTGATGACGAATTCCATTTCGTACGATTGGATAAAGGAATTTTTTTTTCGATATGAAATGATTTTGGCTAACGGATGGTATTCTAATTACATAGAATATATATATATATATATATATATATATATATATATATATATATATATATATATATATATATATATATATATAGATCAAAAGATTTCATAGATTAAGGAGGACTTTGCGGGATATGTCAGGCAAAGTTTAAAGTAACAGATACGATAAGATATGATTTAGCAGATATGCTAAGATATGAATTTTTGTCTATACACTATTCATGCAATCAATACAGCAAGACGTGTCTTAGACTAAAAATGATAAGCAGGTAATTTCCTGAGGATGATAAGTAGTTAATTTTTGACACAAAATGATAAGCAAAACTTTTGACATGCAGACACGGTCGAAGTCCAGACTCACTAATGCATCCTATCGACTTATCAGTTAGACACACTAATGCAGACCTAGTTCGCTAAGACCACCGCTCTGATACCAACTGAAAGGACCCGTTCATATACATTATAAACGATTCACAATAGTTGATTACATTGCGAGGTATTTGACCTCTATATGATACATTTTACAAACATTGCATTCGTTTTTAAAAGACAAACTTTCTTTACATCGAAAATTGACAGGCATGCATACCATTTCATAATATCCACTATCCAACTATAAATTGATTTAACAATAATCTTTGATGAACTCAATAACTTGAATTCAACGTTCTTCGAAATATGCTATGAAAGACTCCAAGTAATATCTTTAAAATGAGCAAATGCACAGCGAAAGATTTCTTTAACACCTGAGAATAAACATGCTTTAAAGTGTCAACCAAAAGGTTGGTGAGTTCATTAGTTTATCATAATCATTTATTTTCATCATTTTAATAGACCACAAGAATTTCATTTCCAGTTCTCATAAATATACGTCCCATGCATAGAGACAAAAATAATCATTCATATGGATTGAACACCTGGTAACCGACATTAACAATATGCATATAAGAATATCCCCTATCATTCCGGGATTCTCCTTTGGACATGATATAAATTTCGAAGTACTAAAGCATCCGGTACTTTGGATGGGGTTTGTTAGGCCCAATAGATCTATCTATAGGATTCGCGTCAATTAGGGTGTCTGTTCCCTAATTATTAGATTACCAGACTTAATAAAAAGGGGCATATTCGATTTCGATAATTCAACCATAGAATGTAGTTTCACGTACTTGTGTCTATTTTGTAAATCATTTATAAAAATTGCGCATGTATTCTCAGCCCAAAAATATAAAGGGTAAAAAGGCAAATGAAACTCACGCATATAATTATTGTAAAACAGTTAATAAAACATTTGCATGTATTCTCAGCCCCAAAAATGTAAAGAGTAAAAGGGAATCAAATGAAACTCACCATACTGTATTTCGTAGTAAAAATACATATAACGTCATTGAACAAGTGCAAGGTTGGCCTCGGATTCACGAACCTAAATTAATTATATATATTTATGTGTTGGTCAATATTTGTCTAACAAATTAGGTAAAGTCATAGTGTACCACAATCCTAATGCTCGAGACTAATATGCAAAAGTCAACAAAAGTAAATTTGACTCAAAATAATTTCCAAAAATCTATACATGATTAATATATAGTTTAAATATCGTCGTTTTATATTTTTAAATATTTTTAAAAGATTTATTAGAGTAAATAATATAATTTATTTATTAATAAATAAAATTTTATATTAAATTTATATAATAAAATATACTTTTATATATATTAAGTAATAAAATTTATAGGGTTCATTTAATATCATAAGGATAATATGATATGTATTATTAAAGTAAGTTATTACACGTAGTAAAATATGTTTGTATCACATATTTATTTGATAAAATAATATCTATAATAATAGTAAGTAAAAGTTGTATTATTTTGTAATAATTATTATTATTATAAAAATATCAATATTTATAATTACTAAGATGACATTATGATAAAACGATAATTCTAATTATGATAACTTTAATATTTACGATAATTTTTAATATTATCTTTAAAATAATAATTCTATTTAAAATAATAATAATAATAATGATATTTTAGAGTAACAATGACATTTCTATTAAAATGATAATTTTTGTTAAAATGATAGTTTTAATACTAACGATACTTTTAATAATAATAGTAATGATAAAAATAATAAGAACGATAATTTTATCTAAATCAATATCTTATAATATTTTAATTTCATCATGATACTCCTACTCATTATTTCCTAATCGTTTCATTTAATAGCTTTTAATCGTCTTTTATATCGTGTTCATAATAATGATAATAATAGTAATCAAAATAATTAGGTGTTACAAATATTTGTTTTAATTACACTAATATTAATAATGATAGTTACTATAACATTATTAATGATAATACTAATAATTATCTTAATGATAATATAGTAATAATAATAATAACAATAACAATAACCATTTTTAAATAATGATATACATATTAATAATGATAATAATAATAATAATACTAATAATAATAATAATAATAATAATTGGATAATAATAATAATACTAATTATAACTTTAACGATAATAACGATAGTAATAATAAAAAATAATAATAATTTCTATTGATAAATCCTTTTTATTGATAAAGATAATAATAATAATGATAATAATAAGATAAAACTAGAACGACGATAAAAACGACGATAATAATAATCATTTTTAATAAAAATATCGAAAATTCAATTGATTATAACTTCTAATCCGTTCATCGAAACCATTCGATATCTAAAGGAAAATTTCTTAATTTTTCGCTAGCTTTCCAAGGACATGCATATCTTATACCTTATCTCAACCGTAAGTGTAACTAATTCAAGATTCAACCTAACCTGTCTATCGGCAATATCAAAAGTACAAGCATGCATAATCCTAAATACTCGAGCACTAGTCAGGGATACACTATTAGTATGTAAAAGTTAAATTATGAGTACTCACGTATCAATATTGAGATTCAATATTACAGGAAAGGTATGTAGACGCAACGGAAATGATAAACACTATATTGACCTCACGAGCATACCCATGAACCATACTCAATCACCTCCATAGCTATAACCCATAATTTCCTTAATCCTATCCTACTTGAAAAACAATTTCGAAATCACTCGGACAGCACTCTGTCGTAATATTTTATGTATACTAATAATATCTTGAAATAATACGGAGTAAATATATATATGTAAATCGATTGAGAGAGTTTAGAGAAAAATATTTTCAAGTTTCTATGAAATAATGAAACCTATTGAATTCTATTTATAATAGATTTTTGAATTATTAAAGTGAATTATTAAAGTATGAATTATTAAAGTGAATTATTAAAGTATGAATTATTAAAGTGAATTATTAAAGTATGAATTATTAAAGTGAATTATTAAAGTATGAATTATTAAAGTGAATTATTAAAGTATGAATTACTAAAGTGAATTATTAAAGTTAAAGTAAAGTAAAAATAAAGTAAAGGTAAAGTTTAAGTATAGTAAAAGTATAAAACTATGTACATATAATACGCATATAAATATATATAATATTAATTTAAATCGTTATATATATTTAATAAAATAAAATATAAATATCGTTATCTTTATCATACTAGTTAAGTAATGAGTTGTCAAAAGTGGTTCTAGATATTTATAAAAGTTATATACGTTTTAATAATAAAGTTCTTTTTAAACTGAAAACGTTTTTGTACGTTTGAAACTAAATAGATCAATCGAGTCTTTATGAGATTCAATCTTCCACTATCCTTTGTCTAGTTCTCAATGATTGACAATTTGTTCTTATTTATAAATCACTTTACCATTTTCCGAATATTGTTAAAATGGAAAGATTTCTCAAATCAACGTGGGCCTTTCAACGGAGACTTGTAATCATAATTCAATATATCTGATAATTCAATCATTTGATCTAATCTTCTAATTCCATTGAGAAACATTTTGAAACAGATACAATCATATAAAGTATTTAATCTAATATTTTGTTTACGTTTCAAGTTATAATATATATTGGGCCTAACAAACCCCATCCAAAGTACCGGATGCTTTAGTACTTCGAAATTTATATCATCTCCGAAGGAGGATCCCGGAATGATGGGGATATTCTTATATGCATATTGTGAATGTCGGTTACCAGGTGTTCAATTCATATGAATGATATTTTGTTTGTGTAGTTGGAATGGGACTTCTGCACGTTTTATAATATATGAAAATCTTGTGGTCTATTAAAATGATTAAAATGAAATGATTACGATAAACTAATGAACTCACCAACCTTTTGGTTAACACTTTAAAGCATGTTTATTCTCAGGTTTGAAAGAAATCTTCCGCTGTGCATTAGCTCATTTTAAAGATATTACTTGGAGTCATTCATGACCTATTTCAAAAGACGTTGCATTCGAATCGTTGAAGTTCATTAGAGATTATTACTAAGTAAATGACAGATTAAGTCATTTATAGTTTGGATATTATGAAATGGTATGCATACATGTCAATCTTCGATGAAATGAAAGGTTGTCTTTTAAAAACGAATGCAATATTTGTAAAATGTATCATATAGAGGTCAAATACCTCGCGATGTAATCACATGTAATGTTCTCGTCCATATGGATTTGGTCGGGTCACTACATATAATTTTTATCTTTTATAACTAATAGGATATTCAGTGAATGCACCGAGCAAAACGTTCACCTCCTTTCATACGTTCACCACCTGTAACTCGATCAAGACATCTAGCCAATATTGTGGCCGTTGATTTTTCTTTAGAATCGTCATCCAGTCGACCAAGTACTCCAATTCAAATTTCCGATAATCCATTTTTTGAACCCGACCTCACAATTGAGAATCCGGATGATATTCAGGGACAATTCAGAGATCCTGAACCATTAATCTTTCCTCCGGAACCACCAATCATTCAAGCAGAGATTGTTGAGGAACAAACCATTAAATCAGAATCCTCTAGTGATTTAGATTCAACAAATTCAATCATGGAAAATCTGGAACCTCTAAGTATGGAAGACTGAATGAGAGCTAAAGACTCTGGCCAAGGTCACGCAATTACTCAACCAGACATTAATGCACCAGATTATGAAATCAAAGGACAAATCCTACACATGGTGACTAATCAATGCCAATTTAGTGGTGCGCCGAAGGAAGATCCAAATTAACATCTTCGAACCTTTAATAGGATCTGCACTCTATTTAAAATCCGAGAAGTGGAGGATGAACAGATATATCTCATGTTATTTCCCTGGACTTTAAAGGGAGAAGCCAAAGATTGGTTAGAATCGTTACCTGAAGGGGCGATTGATACATGGGACGTTTTAGTTGAAAAATTTCTTAAACAATTTTTTCCGGCATCTAAAGCCGTGAGACTTCAAGGAGAAATTGGTACGTTCACACAAAAGCCAAATGAAAATCTATATGAAGCGTGGACAAGATTTGGAAAGTTATTAAGAGGATGTCCGCAACATGGTTTAGACACTTGTCAAATAGTACAAATATTCTACCAAGGATGCGACATCACTACAAGAAAAGACATTGATATAGCAGCTGGTGGTTCCATTATGAAGAAAACCGCAACTGAAGCTTACAAAATTATTGATAACACTGCTTCCCACTCACATGAGTGGCACCAAGAAAAAGATATCGTTAGATCATCTAAAGCGGCTAGAACCGATTCTAGCCATGACTTCGATTCCATTTCTGCAAAGATAGATGTTGTTGAGAGACGAATGGAAAAGATGACTAAGGATCTTCACTCAATAAGAATTAGTTGTGAGCAGTGTGGAGGACCACATTTGACAAAAGATTGTCTCAGTATTGAACAAACAATGGAACAAAGAGAGAATGTTTCGTACATGAACCAAAGGCCTGGAAATAATTATCAGAATAATTATCAACCTCCAAGACCAATCTACAATCAAAATCAAAATTACAACTGAAATGTTCCATACAACAATCAACAAGGTCCTAGCAATCAATAAGTATCCAACAATACTTACAATCAGCAAAGACCTATTTTTCAAAATAAACCACCACAAACCGATGATAAAAAGCCAAATTTAGAAGATATGATGTCGAAGCTAGTTGAATCTCAAATGCAGTTTTTCACATCTCAGAAACAAACTAATGAACAAAATGCTCAAGCATTTAGAAATCAACAAGTTTCTATTCAAAATTTGGAACAAGAAGTAAGCAACCTAGCAAGGTTAATAGGTGAAAGAAAATCGGGAAGTTTACCAAGTGATACAAATGCTAACCACCAGAATGAAATAGCTAAAGCCATTACCACAAGAAGTGGTATTACACTTAAACCACCTGAAATGCCTGTAATTTCTGATAACTCTATTCCTACTCCACAAGAACCACAATCTGAGCAAGATAAGGAAACATAATCGGTAGTTGAAAAGGTTAATGAAGATAACACAGTTAAGGCTAAACCTTATGTTAAACCATACCAACCACCACTTCCTTACCCGAGTAAAATGAGAAAAGAGAGACTTGAAGCCGAGCAATCCAAATTCTTGGATATGTTTAAACAGATAAATGTCAATCTTCCTTTCATTGATGTAATTTCAGGAATGTCTAGATATGCTAAATTCTTGAAAGATCTAATCACAAATAGAAAGAAAATGGAAGAACTCTCGGCTGTTACTATGAATGCTAATTGTTCTGCAGTGCTATTAAATAAGATACCAGAAAAATTATCTGATCCAGAAAGTTTCACAATTCCATGTTTTTTGGGTAGTCTTAGTTCAATAGAAGCATTGACAGATTTAGGTGCTAGTATAAATCTAATGCCGTATTCACTATACGCTAAACTAGACCTTGGAGAATTGAAACCAACATGAATAAGTATACAACTAGCCGATCGATCAGTAAAATATCCTAGAGGGATAATGGAAAACATGCTAGTTAAAGTTGGTACTTTAGTATTTCCAGTAGATTTTGTTATTCTGGACATGGAAGAAGATTCTCGAGTTCCTCTCATATTAGGAAGACCATTCTTAAACACGGCCAAAGGAATAATAGACGTGTTCGGTAAGAAACTGACCCTGAGTATAGAGGACGAGAGTGTTACCTTTTCAGTTGATAGAGCCATGCAACAACCGCAATCGACAGATGATACATGTTATTACATTCAAACTATAGATTCACATGCAGAATAGTTAGAAGAATTTCCAGAATTACAAGGAACAGGAGAATGTTCTTTAGGAGAAGGAACTAAACCAATTGATGAAGCTGAAATGTTAGCCGGACTCATGGCTAATGGATATGAACCAACAACAGAAGAAATTCAAATGCTAAAAGAAGAAGACAGATATCAATATAAATCATCGATAGAAGAACCACCGACATTAGAGTTAAAGCCACTTTCAAACCATTTGGAATATGCTTATTTACATGGTGAATCCGAATTACCTGTAATAATATCGTCTTCTCTTACTGAAAATGAAAAATCTTAATTTATTTATGTGCTAAAAGCTCATAAACCAGCTATTGCATGGAAGATTCATGATATTAAAGGAATAAGTCCTTCGTATTGCACACATAAAATCCTTATGGAAGAAGGTCATAAAACGTATGTGCAACGCCAACGAAGACTAAATCCTAATATGCAAGATGTTGATAAGAAAGAAATTATTAAACTGTTAGATGTAGGTTTACTTTATCCAATCTCTGATAGTCCATGGGTAAGCCAAGTTCAATGCGTACCTAAGAAGGGTGGCATGACTGTCATCACAAATGAAAAAAATGAGCTTATTCCTACTAGGACTGTAACAGGATGGCGTGTTTGTATTGATTATAGAAAATTAAATGACGCCACCAGAAAAGATCACTTTCCCTTACCTTTCATTGATCAAATGTTGGAAAGATTAGCCGGAAATAGTTACTATTGTTTTCTTGATGGTTTTTCGGATATTTTCAAATTCCAATAGTACCTGAGGACCAAGAAAAAACCACATTTACGTGCCCTTATGGTACTTTTGTTTACAAACGCATGCCATTTGGACTTTGCAATGCCCCTGCAACCTTTTAAAGGTGCATGATGGTGATTTTTCACGACATGATAGAAGAATGCATGGAAGTTTTCATGGATGACTTTTCAGTCTTCGGTGATACATTTGAATCATGTCTAGTCAATCTTGAACGAATGCTTATTAGATGCGAACAATCAAATCTAGTTCTTAATTGGGAGAAATGCCATTTCATGGTTAAAGAAGGCATCGTTCTTGGTCATAAAATTTCAAAGGAAGGAATTAAAGTGGATAGAGCTAAAGTAGATGTAATTGCTAAACTTCCACATCTCACCAATGTTAGAGGAGTTAGGAGTTTTCTAGGGTGTGCCAGTTTTTACCGACGTTTCATAAAAGATTTTTTTAAAATTGCCACTCCTATAAATAACCTCCTAGAAAAGGATGCTCCATTCATCTTTTCAGATGAATGCATCAAATCTTTTAATATTCTTAAAGAAAAACTCACTAATGTGCCGATCATGATAACTCCAAATTGGAATCTACCGTTTGAACTCATGTGCGATGCAAGTGATTTTGCAATGGGAGCCGTTTTAGGACAAAGGATTGAAAAACGATTTCAACCTATATATTATGCAAGTAAGACGTTACAAGGAGCACAAACAAATTACACAACTACTGAAAAAGAACTCCTTGCTATTGTCTTTGCTTTTGACAAATTTCGTTCATATCTCGTTCTAGCTAAAACGGTGGTCTATACCGACCATTCTGCTCTTAGATACCTATTTTCGAAACAAGATGCCAAACCACGATTAATTCGTTGGATCTTACTCTTACAAGAATTCTATATTGAAATCCGAGATAAAAAGGGAGCAGAAAATCTCGCAGCTGATCATCTTTCTCGTCTTGAAAATCCCGAATTAGAAGTTCTAAATGAATCGGCCATACAAGATAACTTTCCTGATGAATATCTATTGAAGATAGATTATAGTGAAATTCCATGGTTTGCAGACTATGCAAACTACTTAGTATGTGGATTCCTTGAAAATGGGTTGTCGTACCAAAAACGAAAGAAATTCTTTAGTGATATAAAACACTATTTTTGGGAAGATCCACATTTGTTTAAAAGTTGTCCCGATGGAATAATACGCTGATGTATATTCGGGGATGAAGCCAGTCAAATCTTAAACCATTGTCACACAGGACCAACAGGAGGGCATTATGGGCCTCAACTTACAGCAAGAAAAGTTTACGATGCTGGATTCTATTGGCCTACAATTTTCAAAGACGCACACCTTCTTTGAAAATCCTGTGATGCTTGTCAAAGGGCTGAAAAAATAAGTCAACGTGATGAAATGCCACAGAATATCATTCAAGTATGTGAAGTATTTGACATTTGGGGTATTGACTTTATGGGTCCATTTCCAAAATATAATAATAATCTATACATTCTCATTGCCATTGATTATGTATCTAAATGGGCGGAAGCACAAGCTCTCCCAACTAACGATGCACGAGTTGTAGTCAACTTTTTAAAATGTCTTTTTGCTAGGTTTGGAACACCAAAAGCTTTAATAAGTGATCGTGGTACTGATTTTTGTAATAATCAACTTGAGAAAGATCTCAAAAGATATGGAGTAACTCATAAAATCTCAACCGCTTATCATCCACAAACAAGTGGACAAGTTGAAAATACCAACCGAGCTTTAAAACGTATTCTAGAGAAAACCATAGGATCAAATTTGAAGGAATGGTCCATGAAATTGGAGGATGATGCACTCTGGGCTTTTAGAACAGCCTACAAAACTCCAATTGGCACCACACATTTCAAACTCGTTTACGGAAAAGCATGTCATCTTCCAGTAGAAATTGAACACAAAGCATTTTGGGCTTTGAAGACATGTAATCTTGATTTACATGAAGCGGACGTCTACGGTTAAGTCAGCTAAATGAATTAGAAGAATTAAGACATGAAGCATATGAAAATTCGTTAATCTATAAAAAAAGAACTAAGAAATGGCATGATAAAAGAATCAGAAGTTCAAAAGAATTTAAAGAAGGAGACAGAGTTCTTCTTTTCAATTCACGATTCAAGCTATTTCCTAGAAAATTGAAATCAAGATGGTCTGGACCATTCACAGTCAAAAGAGTTTTCCCATACAGAACAGTAGAATTAATAAATTCAAATGGGATTGAATTTAAAGTTAATGGTCACAGAGTTAAACATTACATAGATAGTCCAATGAAAGTTGAAGATGAAGTTAATCACAATTTCGATACCACAGCTAACTAAGTGTGGGAAGTTTCGAATCTTTTTAGGGTAATATATATTTCTGTTAGAGTTAGATATTCTGTTTTCGTGTAGTTCTCGAGAATAGAATTCGATATATATATATGTATATATATATATATATATATATATATATATATATATATATATATATATATATATATATATATATATATATATATATATATATATATATATATATATATATCTTTCCCTAGAAGACCCTAAAGAACTAGTCTTCTTCCCCCATTCTGAATTTTTATTTTTTTAGGTTTTACGAGATGAAGAATTCCTTTGATCTGAACCATGGTCTAATGCTACACGCTATGATTACTAAACGTAATGATGACACACTTCCGAGTGAACTGGTATCATTCATAAGAAGCAAAATAGACGGAATAAGAAAAGAACTCAGAAAAGATCATCATAAGATACATTTTGGTAAAGGAAAATCAAAATCCGCAACAAAGAGAAGAGCACGACACCTTGAAAGATGTTATAAATGTGGAAAATGGTCACACGAAGGTAAATGTTCAAATAATCAAACATATTCAAATACCGAATTTGTTACTCTATGCAGAGAAGGACCGTTCATATGTTTAGAAGAAAAGATATTGAAGAATCGAGGTTATGCTTACGTAGTTATGAAAAATCAAATCACACGACTCTCCTATGAGTCAGCTAAAGCAGGTCTCTGAGAATTCTATCTCACAGGTAAGTATGTACAGTTTTTATTTTTTATTTATTACTTTTAACCTTTTGATAATAAACGCTGAATCGTTCGCTATAAAGTATTAAATTGGTATTCAATAAAATTAGGTATGCGTAACCGAAATTATTGATATCATACAAAAATTTATTACATCACTGCGAAATTTACCGTTTTTCTTAAGGTATAAATATCTTTAATCAATCAACCCAAAATATTTCAGAAATTCGTCAGGAGTAAAACTAGGTAATATAGCCGAAATTACTTTACCGAAAAAAGGGGCGTATATTTTTGATAATATTTGATTGATTAAAGTGGGATAAAAGACCAAAAATATTTTTAATTTTATTTTTTACCATATTTTTAAAATTAATATATAAATATTAAATTTATATTGTAAACTTTTTAAAATCAATATATTTAAGTTTGTAAATATTTGAAAAATTAATATTTTTAATATAAGTTTGTATGTATAAAAACAAAAATATAATATAAGTTTGGTATGAATTTTTAAAATATTAATAATATGAATTTTTAAATTTAAGTTTGGTGTGAATTTAAAAACAAAAATTTACTTTATTTCACTAAGTTAAAAAATGTGATTTCTAAAAATTCGTCGTCAGTTGAAAACTAGGTCGTTGAACCGAAATTGCTTTACCCAAGGGAGGGGCGAGAAATTTTATTATCATTATTTTTAATCTTATTGAATTAAAGTAAGCCAAAAACATTAAAAAACCCAAAAATCTTTGCTTTGAAAACCGCGCTTAAAAATGACAAATTTTAAAATTTTGTCGAGGGATGGACTAGGGCAACGATCCGAAACACCCTCATTCTTAAAACAAACAAATTTTTAAAATTTATTAATTTATGTTTTATTAGTAAAGGTTTTTATATAAAAAAAATAATACCTGACCCCATGCGATCGCATGGGGTTTAAACTGTAAATCCATGCGGTCGCATGGGATAAATAAACTGGACAGATTCATAAAGCTCATCGAGCTGCTGCTTCTGTCTCACTCCAAACACACACACATATTCGAGCATATATACACATACACTCCTAAATCCGCCATTTTTTCACCAAATTCAACCAAATTTCGTCCTACAATCCGCTCTAATCATGCCTAGGTTTGGATTTTTCAACAAAAAGGTAAAAAATACACCCCTAAACTCTTAAAATTTCTAGTTTTTGTGATATTTACCAATATTTTACCTAATTTGATTTTGTTAATTTCTAGTGTAATTAAAGTTAAATTATTAGTATATTATGCATGTATAACCTAGATTGATGCTATTTAACATGATTTGAAGCCAAAAACTTCAAAATTTTTAGGAATCTAGGGTTTGTGTTCTTGAGCAATTTGGGGCTTTTTGATATAAACAGGTTATGGCCGATTTTTGTCATGAATTATTGCTAAATTAAGTAGTGTAACATGTTTACGCAGCTAAATGATCCAAACTTTGATCCTAAACATGATTTTTGAGAATTAAAGTGGACTTTTTAGGTATAAAATTCATGAACTTGATTAAATAGATGTAAATGCCATTTGAAACTTGTTTAATTGCTAGTAATGGTTATTTTAACATGTTATTTGAATTGAATGCTTATGAACTTTGTAAACATTTTCATATATGCTTATTTGAAAAAGTGTAGAATTGTAAAAATTGCGAAAATGTGTATAAGTTTAATTTTGATTGAACATGTTATTGTAATTGTTTTAATTTGTTATTTTGCTAACACTAATGCATATTTGAAAGCACAAATTTTGTGTTTAATGTGTTTTGCAGAAAAATACCAATACTGATGGTGCATCATCATCATCTAGACAACCTGCTCCAGAACCTGAACCAGAAATGCAATATGAACCGGAGCAACAACAGGAACAACAACAACAACCTGATCAACACTTTCCATATTATGATCCGCAACTAGAATATATTAATGCCTACGTAGTATTTCCGATGCATCCAATAGTATAACACCCAACGATTCATGAAGAACAGTTGCATCCCAATTTGAGATTTGATCGGAGTTGGAGAGATTACCCGACATATCAAAGTAACAAATTCAAACTAGTAACGAAAAATGTAGAAGTGCCAAGGGTAATCGATTGGGAGCCTTTGGAAAGGGTCCAACTAGCTAACTTAGTTAGACTTCATCTGATCCAAAGGTATGGCAGCTCTTCTTTTCCCGATTGGGAACGTTTATTCACCATTCGTAGGCCTGTATATAAAGAGTGGTGCGTTGAGCTTATGAGTACTATTTCACTTAATACGGATGTAGATAGGTTAGATGATAGAAGTTTTCTTAGATTTATACTTGGCCGTAGGATGTACAGGATGTCCATGCTGGACATGGCCAGGGCTTTACAGATTTACACTCCTGGTGAATTACTACTACCCGATTGTACAAATTTGATTTATCATGGGGAGCGGGTAGATAGGAATTTTGACGCAAACACCGTCTGGAGGCGTATGTCAGATTATAATGTTTTTTTTCTAGGAGGAAGACACTCCTACTTAGATATTAACAAAGCAGAGATACGTATTATACATAGATTTTTAGCTAATTCGATTACACAAAGAGGTAAAAAAGGAAAAGATGACCTTACACGACTTATTTTACCTTAAGTGTATTCGAAACATTAGAAGCTTTGTTAATATCCCCTACTGTGTTGGTTTTTATCTATCCAAAGTGGTAGCAGGAATACAGGACGGGGGAATAATAGGAGGTGGTATTTTTGTTACTCTCATTGAAGAGTATTTGGGTGTAGATAGGGATCAAGGGGGTCCACTTTTGGTATGTAGGGAACAGGATGATACTTTAGGATTGAAGGTCTATCAGGGTGCTAAGGTATTAAAGAGCAGACGCAATCAGGCGATACCATATGATGGTAATCATCCTCAGGTAGAGAGATGTTCAGATGAGGAAATGGAGGAAGCAGATGACATTAGGGATGTCATTAGGGAGGCTATGACTGACGTCTACCAGCGTATAGATGATGTAGAAATGACAAACCAGGATATACATAGTCGATACGAGCAGTGGCACACCCAAGATGTGTACGAGCATTCTAAGCAACGATAGCATGATAGATGGCACTATCATCAGCATCAGATCATGAGCCAGCTATCACCTCAGGATCACTACGTACCGACCCGACCTGCTTACTATCCTCCACACCAGCCCGATATACGACCACCATTTACTCTTTACAACCCTAACCAGGCCTATCAGTACACCTATAACCAACCATGGAACCCGCCCGAAGACATGAAATGGAACCCCTATCCAGATTGATATAGTTCCCGTTGGTGATTTTTATGATTTTTATCTTTTTATCATTTTTATTTATTTATGTTTAAACATATTATATTGTGATACTTTTATGTAAGTTTTAACATTTTTATTATGTTGCACTAATATTTCATATTTGATTTGAAAGTGGGATGTTAAGTCCCATTTCAAATTACCATGCATGTTATTATTTGTATGTATGTATTTTGTCAATTGTACACAACAGGGTAAAACAACGCATTTTCAAAGGCTGGCATTAAGTTCATCAAAAACTACTAATTTTGACGACAAAACGAAAAACAAATGTGATGTAACAACAAGACGGAATAAACAAATGATGTGCACCATTTATCATTCAGCAAACAAACGCCAATATGTTTGCAAACTTTGGTAAAATTTAATCATTTTTCTACACTAATCACCCTCAATAATTTAAATTGTTACTGATTTCTTGCAAATGAGGGCATTGCAATATCTTAAGCGTGGGAAGGGGTTAAATTCTTTCGGATTTTTAAAATTTTAACTTATATACTTGGTTACCATTAAAAATACTAGTAACGCAGTAGTTGTATTAGAATCTAGTGCTCTCTGATAATAAAGAACAGCCCTGGTCTTATATACTGACTACTCAATTCTAGTAAAATTTTTAATTAAATGAACTCAAAATCATATTTATACATATTTATGAGCAATAAAACTAGGTGTTAACACCGAAATTATTGTTACCTCGGAAAGGACATAAATTGAGAAACAACCCAAAATGTTAGAATTCATTTAAAATGGAATAGAGGACAATAAAAAGGCAAAGAAAGGAAAATAAAAGCCAAGTGTGGGAAAATTTACCAAGTTATTTAAAACATAAATCACATATTTTTGTACAAATAATTGAAGATACTTTTGTTTTGGACAAAATTAACCATTTTACCCGGTAAATTGTAAGATATTTGAAAGAAAGATGCATCTACACGATGAATCAATTCCATCATTAAAAGGAAGTAAAGTCTACCGAAAAGAAAACGCGCTTCTTGATTTAGGTCAGAAAGTTGTCGTCCAGACCAGTTGTAGAGTCTACGAAAAACCTTGAAAAGTTTTCTCGAAAATCAGCTGGAAATCCACGGACCTCAGCATCAAACAGGGTCGCAAAGTGGTCAGACTTATCCTAACCATGAGAGGATTTGTCTAGTAGAATGGGGAGGGCGCCATGCAAATTAGCTTGATAAGACTAATGAATCAGATCCCCAGAAAGGATAATCTCCTTAAAAGATCAAAAATTAGCTTTTAAGCCTGATATTACTCAATCCTTGAGATTGACCTTAAAGATTGAGAATTACAAACTCATGGAGTTCGATGATATCTAAACTCGAGCTTGAACGAGAAAATATTTTGATCAAACTTACAAACCAATTTGTTTTCTGAAAACCCATTTTTAATGCGTTCATTACCATTGAACGTAAAATCCTAGGAATTCACCTGGAATTCATTAGGTCACCTGAACCAAATCGGGTGCCAACCGTAAGAACGGTGGTTGCATTGCATGGTCAAATACAGGACCTTGTGCCAGAGCTAAAAAATATAGGGTGATCTTTACTATTGCTCCTACCAAAGATAGTAATTGTATCCGACACGTTATAGACCATAATTAAAAGCATGTCACGAGACATTACCTTAACAGTTGCTTGTTCAACGCTTTCCTTTACAACCGGGCGGTAGTTTACCGAAAGGTAATATACGGAGCAAGTAAACTGGACGTGTTGCTTTCCCAATACAAGGTTAGCAAGTGGGTGACACAAAACCATAAGTTTTGAGCTAAAATTTTCAAATCTGAAACCCACTAAACCCACAAAAACATTTTGCAAACACCGGTGAAGGGTTATTCCGGAAAACTTATCTAGGGTAAAAGCCAGATTTAATTTTCAAAAGATCAAATGTTTTCATAAAAATCCAATTTCCTTAAGGATCTAAATTTTCATAGTTATGTGGGACTGTAAACCACAACGTTACTACCATTGTTCATACCGCCGTATAGAAATCACTAATGTACAAAGTGTGAAGAATAAAGAAGTGATTCTAGTATGTTTTTATTTCAAGACTATATTGCTTGAGGACAAGCAAAGCTCAAGTGTGGGAATATTTGATAATGCTAAAAATGAACATATATTTCATAGCATTATCCCTCAAGAAAAACAATCTTTTAGTTGCAATTGTTCTATTTACAAGTGATATTCGTTTAAATAAAAAAAGGTGAAGATAAAAGATAGATTCGACGAATTGAAGATGCAAACGACTAAAAAGCTAAAAAGTACAAAGTACAATCAAAGTGGTTCAAATTATTGATGAGAAACGTCTCAAAATTAAAAGAGTACAAGACGCGAAACGCAAAATACAAGATATTAAATTATACGCAAGGACGTTCGTAAATCCAGAACCGGGACCAAAGTCAACTTTCAACGCGCGACGCAACAGAGCAAAAATTACAAGTCAACTATGCACATAAATATAATATAATATATAAATAATTCTTAAAATTATTTATATATTATATATATTTAATAAAACCGTCGGCAAGAAGAAAACAACAACATGTGAGCTCTCCCAGCTGGCCATGCGATCGCATGGCCAGGAAGAAGAAAATCCATGCAATCGTATGGCCCCAAATTGAGGGTCAGGTCCTATAAATTTCGCAGTTTTGGTCGAACAAAAACACATCTTTTTCTTTCCTTTCTCTCAACGTATAAATAAATATATATATATATATTGTAATTTTAATTTTAATAATAAGGGTATGTTAGCGAATGTTGTAAGGGTGTAAGTCGAAATTCTGTCTGTGTAACGCTACGCTATTATTAATCATTGTAAGTTATGTTCAGCCTTTTTAAATTAATGTCTCGTAGCTAAGTTATTATTATGCTTATTTAAGCCGAAGTAATCATGATGTTGGGCTAAAATATTGGGTAATTGGGCTTTGTACCATAATTGGGGTTTGGACAAAAGAATGACACTTGTGGAAATTAGACTATGGGCTATTTATGGGCTTTATATTTGTTTAATTAAATGATAATTTGTTAATTTAATATAAAGATTTACAATTGGACGTTCCTATAAATAACCATATACACTCGATCGGACACGATGGGCGGGATATTTATAAGTACTAATAATCGTTCATTTAACCGGACACGGAAATGGATTAATAGTCAATGGACTTATTAAAACAGGGGTGAATTATATACAAGGAAAATTGGTGTAATTATAGTTTAAGTCCCCAATTAGTTGGAATATTTGACTTCGGATATAAGGATAATTTGACGAGGACACTCGCACTTTATATTTATGACTGATGGACTGTTATGGACAAAAACCAGATAGACATATTGAATAATCCAGGACAAAGGACAATTAACCCATGGTAATAAACTAAAATCAACACGTCAAACATCATGATTATGGAAGTTTAAATAAGTATAATTCCTTTATTTCATATTTAATTGCACTTTTAATTATTGCACTTTAATTTATTGTCATTTTAATTATCGTACTTTTTAGTTATCGCAATTTTATTATCGTTATTTACTTTACGCTTAAAATTAAGTTATATTTATTTTTAATATTTTACATTAGGTTTTAACTGCGACTTAAGTTTTAAAATTGACAAACCGGTCATTAAACGGTAAAAACCCCCCTTTTATAATAATAATACTACTTATATTTATATTTATATTTATATTTATACAAATATAGTTTTAAAAATATAGCGTTAAACTTGGCTAGCTCCCTGTGGAACGAACTAGACTTACTAAAAACTACACTACTATACGATTAGGTGCACTGTCTATAAGTGTTGTAGCAAGGTTTAGGTATATCCACTCTATAAATAAATAAATAACTTGTGTAAAATTGTATCATATTTAATAGTATTTCGTAGCAAAAATACTACTATTTTGTACCCCTTCGCTTTAACATCAAACTACTAATAAGATTTAACTTCGCGTTGTTCTTTTCTCCGTACACCATTAAAGGTTTTCCTTTTTCGCGCATTATACGAATCGCATTTTTGTAACAAACGACCTCTGCTCTCACCTTTTTCAACCAATCCATACCAATTATTACATCAAAACTCCCTAACTCGACTGGTATTAAATCAGTCTTAAACGTTTCATCACCCAGTTTAATTTCTCTATCCCGACATATATTATCTGCTAAAATTAATTTACCGTTTGCTAATTCGAGTAAAAATTTATTATCCAAAGGCGTCAATGGGCAACTTAATTTAGCACAAAAATCTCTACTCATATAGCTTCTATCCGCACCCGAATCAAATAAAACATAAGCAGATTTATCGCCAATAAGAAACGTACCCGTAACAAGCTCCGAGTCTTCCTGCGCTTCTGCCGAATTAATGTTGAAGACTCTTTCACGGCTTTGCCCATTTGTATTTCCTTGGTTTGGGCATTTACTCTTGATGTGGCCCGGTTTTCCACATCCGTAACAAATAAAGGCGACATTACTTATCCCGACATTACTGGTTGCATTATTTTTGTAAATCACCGGTCCGTAGATTTCACACTTCATCACGCTTTGACCACCTCTATTACACTTAGTACATGTTGTCGTGCAGAACCCAGTCGAATGGTATCCTTCACACCTCTGGCATGGTTTTTGCCTTTTGTTATTATTGTTGGGATGGTTGTTGTGGTGGTTGTTGTTGTTAGGACGTTTGTTGTAGTTATTGTTAGGATTGTGGGTATTGTTGCGATTGTTGTTGCGGTTGTTGGGATAGTTGTTGCGATTGTGGTTGTAATTATTGTTGTTGTTGTATTGGTGACACTTGTCACTGGTTTCTTCCCACTTTCTCTTGACTTGTTTCATGTTAACCTCTTCGGCCGCCTGCTCCTTAATCTTTCCCTCAATCTGGTTTACTAGTTTGTGAGCCATACGGCTTGCCTTTTGTATGGAGGTGGGCTCGTGTGAACTTACATCTTCTTGAATCCTTTCTAGTTACCCTTTAACAAATACATCGATCTTCTCTTCTTCATCTTCGAACACTCTTGGACATAATAGGCACAACTCTGTGAATCGTCGTTCATACGTGGTAATGTCGAATCCTTGCGTTTGTAATCCTCTAAGCTCTACCTTGAGCTTATTGACCTAGTTTCTAGGACGATACTGTTCGTTCATCAAGTGCTTGAATGCTGACCACGGTAACGCGTAGGCAGTATCTTGTCCCACCTTCTCAAGATAGGTATTCCACCATGTTAACGTAGTGCCTGTGAAGGTATGCGTATCGTACTTTACTTTATCTTCTTCAGTGCACTTACTTATGAAAAACACCGATTCGACCTTCTCGGTCCACCGTTTTAATCCAATTGGACCCTCGGTTCCATCGAATTCCAGAGGTTTGCAGGCAGTGAATTCTTTGTAGGAGCATCCTACACGATTTCTTGTGTATTTAGTTCCACCGCTAGATCCAGAGTTATTGTTATTTTGCATCGCAGCCTGTACTACGTCTACGTTTGCTGCAAGGAAAACACGGAAGTCTTCCTCGCTCATGTTCAAGTTCTGACGAGTAGTCAGTGCCATTTCCTTCAATAATAGCCAAAAGAATTAAGTTAATCATATAGAATATTAAGAGTAGTCAATAGTATTTCGTAGCATAATATGAACTTATTTATAAAAGCTTTTTCTTCATATTAGCATTTTATAATTTTTCATTCGGGTAGTACCTACCCGTTAAGTTCATACTTAATAACCAATATACAATTCAACTACTACTATTCTATATGAAAAACTGTTTATAATAATATTTCATGTTCAAATTCTTATACAATATTTTACAAACTTACAATACCACTATTTTACATATAGCATGAAATATAGCACACAATAACTTTGATACAAGATAATTCTAGCTAGTACGTAAGTCGTTCAGCAAAGGCAATAAAGACACGTAATTCATAAGTCCAGAAACAAGTCATACATTCTGGTTTTACTAAGACTATTTCCCATCCTTGTTCTTGTGGAAAATAACTGTTATGACCGTTGGCTAGGCAGCATGTTGTAATGTCATCAAAAGGATGAGGGTTTCGTAATGCCCAACAGCCCCGTAATAATCTAAAAATCTCATTTCTCACCCCAACTACTGAATCCGTCACTTATGAGAATGTTTTATTTAGTAATTGCAATCCTATGTTCTTTTTCTCAATTTGGTGAGAAGCGAACATTACTAACCCGTAGACATAACATGCTTCTTTATGTTGCATGTTAGAAGCTCTTTCTAAAGAACGAAGTCCTATGTTGGGATAGGTAGAGTCAAAATAGGCTCTCAACCCGTAGCGTAAAATTGCATCTGGGTTCCCCGCATTCAATGCTTTAAAGAAAACACAGCGTAACTTATGGTCTCCCCAATGTGATATACCCCATCTATTAAAGGAAAGCCTTTTATAAACTAAGGCATGCCTGGAACGTCTTTCAAATGTTTGACAAACTAATTTCGCCATAAATAATTGTGCCGATGAACTCTGACCGACTCTAGACAAGATTTCATCAATCATGTCCCCTGGTAGGTCTTCTAGAATATTTGGTTGTCTATCCTTAACGTCCATTGTGTGCTTTTTTACTATAAAATAGACGAGGATTAGATTCGTAAAAGATAAATAACAAACAATACAAGCAATTTTTACATAACATGAAAATACAAGCACACTACAATACATATATTACACAACATAATTACAACTCTCTAATCTAAATCACTGGTTTCTTCTTCTTCGGACTTGGTTCTTTTTCCTAATTTTCTAGGGATATACGATGTTCCTCTAATACGAGCCATCGTTTTCCACAATGGTTTAGAAAAACCTGGTGGTTTAGATGTTCCCGGGTTATTGTTACAATTTAGGAAATACGGATGTTGACGATACTTATAAAGTTCATCGGGGTTGGAATTAGGTTTTTCTATTTTGATACCTTTTCCCTATGGTTTTCTTTTGCTCTTTCAAATTGGGTCGGGGTAATTTCTATAACATAATCAGAATCCTCATCGAGATCCGATTCGTCAGAAAATTGGTAATCTTCCCAATATTTTGCTTCCTCGGCGAAAACACCATTGACCATTATTAATTTTGGACCATTGGTTGAAGATTTTCTTTTATTTAACCGTTTTTATGTAGTTATTAATATTTCTTCCTCCGGAACCTCCTCTTCTTCCGGTTCCTCTTCTTCCGGTTCCTCCTCTTCCGATTCCTCCTCTTCCGGTTCCTCCTCTTCCGGTTCTTCTTCGGGAATTTGTGAATCTTCCCAAAATATATTCGACTCTTCATTATTATTAGGCGAGTCGATTGGATTTGTACTAGAGGTAGACATCTATCACACAATATCAAACATGTTAAGAGATTAATATATCACATAATATTTTCATGTTAATAATATATAGTTTCCAACAAAAGTGTTAAGCAACCGTTTTTAAAGGAAAACACGGTCGAAGTCTAGACTCACTAATGTATCCTAACAAACTCAATAAGACACACTAATGCAAATTTCTGGTTCTCTAAGACCAACGCTCGGATAGCAACTGAAATGTCTCGTTCATATCGATTATAAATGTTTCATATTAATTGATTTCTTTGCGAGGTTTTGACCTCTATATGGGACATTTTTCAAAGACTGCATTCGTTTTTAAAACAAACCATAACCTTTATTTTATTGACAAGGTTAAAAGGACACCACCTAGATTATCAAGAATTTGATAATCTAAAAATATCACACTTACACACGACCAATACATATTGGTTTACAATATTAATATGTTACAACAAAGTAAATCTAGAATGCAGTTTTAAATAATATTATACAAGAATGTTGACACCAAATCTTGTCCATATTTTAGCATGCAACAGTGGAAGCTCTTAATAATCACCTGAGAATAAACATGCTTTAAATGTCAACAAAAATGTTGGTGAGTTATAGGTTTAACCTATATATATCAAATCATAATAATAGACCACAAGATTTCATCTTTCAATAACATACAATCTGTATAAAAATCATTCATATGTTGAACACCTGGTAACCGACATTAACAAAATGCATATAGAATATCCCCAAAATAGAAATCCATCTGTATTAATAACTCGAAGTACTAAAGCATACCATTTTCCAGTATGGGGGGGAGTTAGTGCCCGTAGATCTTCCTTTAGGATTCGCGTCAATTAGGGTGTCTGTTCCCTAATTCTTAGGCTACCAAGCTAAAAGTGTAATATTCGGTATTCATAATCCAACATAGAATGTAATTTCAAGTACTTGTGTCTATTTTGTAAAACCTTTATAAAACTACATGTATTCTCATCCCAAAAATATTAGATTTAAAAGTGGGACTATAACTCACTTTCACATATTTTTCCTTCATCGGAATAAGACTTGGCTACTGGTCGATTCACGAATCTATAACAAATATGCACATATATATCAAAGTATGTTCAAAATATATTTACAACATTTTTATTACGTTTTAATGATTTGAGTTTGTTAAGTTAGCAGTCCTCGTTAGTAACCTACAACTAGTTGTCCACAGTTAGATGTACATAAATAAAGCAATATATATTATCTCGAATCAATCCACCACCCAGTGTCTACAAGTCTCAGACTCGATCACAAATTAAAGTATATATATTATTTTGGAATCAACCTCAATGTGACGACCCGGAAATTTCCGACCAAATTTAAACTTAATCTTTATAAGATTTCGACACGATAATCAAAGTCTGTAGAGTTGAGTCTCAAAATTTTGAAACTGTTTACATGAATGCATTTGTCCTTTTGACCATTTCTGAAGATTCGTGAACAATTAATTATATATAAAGATGTGTGTATATATATATATATACTATTTTGAATTAATAAGATATATTTTAATCATTAGAAATTAAATATGTAAAATAATAAATAGAATAAATGAATTATTAATATACACATATATTATTATGAGGCTATATATGAATTCTATTAATACATTGCGATATATTATATTTAATAAATGTTATTATATAATAAAGTGTAAAGATAATATACTAATTGTAATTACAAGATAAAATTTAAATGATATATCAATATTATTATTATTACTTTCATTATTATTACTAATGTTAATATTGATATTAATGTTTTTATTATTAATATTATTAATTCTAATATGAAATATAAATATGTATAAAAACTTGATATATATAAATTGTTAAATTATTGTTATTAACATTATTACTATCAATAATAATATTATTATAACTAATTTTATTAGTATCATTAATAATAATAATATTATTATTAAACTTATTAATGTTATCATTTTTATTTTTATCATTTTTTTATTTATTTATTATAAAAAATCATAATTCTTGTTATCATTGAATTATTAATATTACTCTTATTAATTTTAGTATTATTATTCATATTATAAATTTTGATTATTAAAAATATAATTATAATTATTAATTAATAGTATTATCTCTATAAAATATATAAACACGAATTAAGATTTACAGAATCAATTAGGATTTACAGAATCAGTTACATGTTACTTTCCTACTATATGTGCCTTACCAACTTCGTACTAATCAGGTTCCATCATACAGCAAATCCAAATTCATGTCACGATCGACTCTATTTTTTTTTATTTTTTTCTTCCCATTTTATTCTCTGGCGATTTCCTTGTCTGTAATTCGTTAGACGTCCACTTCACGAACCAATCTGATCAATTATAGATGTTACATCCTATAATAATCACTCTATATACGTTACTTAACTGCATTTCAAAGATTAACAACTAAAAACAGAGAAAATAAAAACAATAACCTCTGTTCTTGATAATTTTAGCCAAATTTCGAATTTGAGTTTTATTTAAAAATATATAAATGCAGAGTTGTTTGAAATCTCCTAATCAAACTATCCGCAAAGTCTTACATTCCAATTCCTCAAAACAACTTCGAAATTTCGAGTCAAAGTTTTTGAACAAAAAAAAAGTCAAACATTTGTTCTTCATCAAATTCAAGTTTTCTGTTAATATTTAGGAACAATTGACAGTTGAGAAAGTTTCTAGGGGCAATTTCAAATATGGTTTGTGTTATAATCTCTGTCTCAAATGCTTTAAAATCGAAAATTAGAAATTGAGTTTACTTTTTTTTTACGAACAGTGAACTGTTCTTTATATTTTTTTTCTCGTTTGTTTTATTTATTTTTTATCAAGAACACCCCTATCTTATTTTATGTTTGTTACAAGTTTTAAATGTTATCACGATTCATTATCTTAATTTTTGGATATGCCTTGGTTGATTTGAAGCAAGGAAGAAGGAGAAGAAATAGGATATATGAAGATGCAGGTTAAATAGAATAACTATGGGAATTAAATCAGTAAAATAAAATCAGTCGAGTGGTTAATAGTTGATTTGGGTGAGCGGGAGGTCACGGGTTCGAGCCCGATTCGAGGCGTTTTCCTTTTTAGAGGAGTTTTTGAGGTTTGTGAATCCAAGGCCAACCCTGCATTTTTCAATATCGTCATATGTATTTTTACTACAAAATACAGTACGGTGAGTTCATTTGATTCCCTTTTACTCTTTACATTTTTGGGACTGAGAATACATGCGCTACTTTTACAACTGTTTTATTAAATGCTTTTGAAATACATTTTGAACTGCGAATACATGAAATGCTCTTATAAATGTTTGATGAGATAGACACAAGCAAAACATTCCTCGAATGAATTATGTGGACGTGATAATTGCCACCATTAAATTATGTGGACGTGATAATTACCACAATTGATATGAATATTTTTCCCCTGATTATTATTGCTTGGTAACCTAAGAATTAGGGAACATCACTAATTTTGAGAATTAGTGCACGCCTAATTGACGCGAATCCTAAAGGTAGCTACCGGGTTTAACACCCCCACCCAGAATGTTCGCTAGACGGAAGGGCTAGTGGGCGTGGTATTTAGTACTTCGATGTTTATATGATTATTATACAGACGAGATGTTCTATTTTAGGGATATTATTATGCGCATTATATGTTAAGGTCGGTTACCAAGCCAAGCTATGAAAGCAATGAAAAGTGCATGTTATGTATCGAGAGAATGATTTTATACACAGGTTTTATGTATGTTATTTTTGTGCGCAAGATATGTGTACGGTTACTAAGATTTGTGAAAGATGATTTCGTACACGAGAAAGGTGTACTGTATCTAAAAGATATCGCATGTACATTACAGGTGGGTATAGGATTCGGGCCCATTTGTACCATGCATGATTTAAATCTTGTGGTCTATCAAAATGATGAATTTTTTTTTTTGTTTTATGATAAACCTATGAACTCACCAACCTTTTGGTTGATACTTTAAAACATGTTCATTCTCAGGTATGAAAGAAATCTTCCGATGTGCATTTGCTCATTTTAGATATATTACTTGGAGTCAATCATGACATATTTCAAAAGACGTTGCATTCGAGTCATTGAGTTCATCAAAATTTTTATTAAGTCAATTATAGTTGGATATAGTATGAAATGGTATGCATGCCGTCAACTTTCGATGAAATGAAAGTTTGTCTTTTAAAAACGAATGCAATGTTTGTAAAGTGTATCATATAGAGGTCAAATACCTCGCGATGTAATCAACTATTGTGAATCGTTTATAATGTATATGAACGGGTCATTTCAGTTGGTATCAGAGCGGTGGTCTTATCGAACCAGGTCTTGCATTAGTGTGTCTAACTAGTAGTTGTTATGATGCACTAATGAGTCTGGACTTTGACCGTGTTTGCATGTCAAAAGTTTTGCTTATCATTTAGTGTCGAAAAATTATTTGCTTATCATCCTTAAAGTCTAGACACATCTTACTACCTCTATTGCATAGACTATGTATAGATAAATTCATATCTTAGCGTATCTATTATTGTTACCTTTACCTGACAGCTTCCGTAGATTCCTCCGTAACTTATGGGATTTTAGTATTATATATGCATATGTAAATTATGTATTGCAGGGTACTAATCTACATCCTATAATCTATTTCTTATCAAAAATCCTTCATCTGATTGTAACGAGATGAATCCCTCAACCAGTTCGAGTCCCTCAGAATCCGATAGCTATTCCGATATGGATTTCCACTCGAACTCCGAAAGAAGTGTAAACGAAATGGATCAACCAACTAGTCATCTTCAATTCATCTGATGGGTTCGTAGCCTACTTAACCAATGGAGACGCGAAGAAGACGATCTTTTCCACCCACCAAATTTCCCTCTTGGCAAAGAACCTGAAGCACTTACCGACAAACCTGTTCGTAATACCATTTTCTCTCTTATTTCCAGAGTATCTCGTCATGATTATATACTATCTCGAATGCTAGATCTTATTCATCCACTCGTTCCGACCGAAAAATCATTCCGGAATAATAGAAGAAGTCAACGAACTTCGCGCTCGAGTAATCAATTTGGAGAATATGGTGCAAAATATACCAGCTTCAGCAACATCACCGGCACCAACAGTACCATCAATAACAGCACCAATACCATCAACAATCCATGCCTCAACATCTCATTTTGTACCTCGAGTATAATCACCGTTCTACATGACGTTCTACATCATTTATCTTCGTTCAACATGATGGTTATGTAACCTCTAATGTTTTAGAGATTATATATTCTTGTTCTAACGGTAAATCAGATGAGTTAATATCATATTAACTCATTAAATCCATGATTACATCTGAGGAAAATATATATGTAAGTATATTATCATAAAGATTGTAATTAAAAATTCTTTCGTACAAACGGTTAATGGTGAAAATATTTTAATGGGTAGGTAATACCCGAGGAATATTTAGATTTCACATTAATAAGTTACACTGTACATTCTTCGAATCTGATTCAACAGTCATTTACTATCCTACTTACAACCACTGATATACGTATCTGTTCACTGCAGGATAACCATTTTCATTCAATTTCATACTTGGATTTTGACCTATCAGAATCCAACAAGTGGCATAATGAAGAAAACATTGGACAAAATAAAATTTGTTAGAAACAAACAAATTAATTATGAGGAATTTTGTTAAGAATCCATGCTAACAAAAATCCTAGCTAACTGTTCCTAGCTAACTGTTAATTTCTTATTACATTTTATTTATCACAGTTTATTTATCGCAATTTATATTCTCGCAATTTTATTTATCGTCATTTAATTTCTGTTATTTATTTTACGCACTTTATTTATCGTCATTTAAATACTGTTATTTACGCATTTAAATATCGGGACACGTATACAAGTTTTTGACATATCATATCGACGCATCTATATATATTATTTGAAATAACCATAGACACTCTATATGTAGTAATGCTGGAGTAAGCTATACAGGGTTGAGGTTGATTCTATAATAATATATATACTTTGAGTTGTGATCGAGTCTGAGACATGTACACGGGTCACGATACGTATTAATTAATTCGAATATTATATATTAAACTATATATGAATTATTACACTGTTAACTGTGGACTATCGACTGTGGACTAATAATATTGGATAATTAAAATGAATTAAAATATTGATTATAACATATGAAACTAAACATTTCTTCAAGTTTGCCACTTGATTTCATCATAAACCTCATTTGTATCTTGACAATTACAATATGCGTTCAATCCTTTCATGATTCTTGAAAACACCTCGATCGAGAGGATGATCCAACCACACGTTATTTATGAAAGGAAGAACTCATGCACATAGTTATGCACACAAAAAAAACTCTCGAAACCTGAGTAAACGTTTAACACGTATCTGTGCTAGCTCCTTTGGCGTTGTTATTATCGAAAATCACTTTGCAATCCCTTTTCAAATTAGCAAATTTTGTCACAGCTCCAGCAAGTCAACGTTGACTTTCATTCGGAATAGCCTTATTATAACCGTGATATATAAGTTGCCTTTCGTTATCATTATCGGGAAACTGTTTATATTCCACCACATTAGTAGTAAACTTACCAGCAACTCCATTAATCTTTGACTTTTAGAAAAATTATTACATTCATCGGAAACCCTGTCATATATTCATCCACATCTTGTAACGAGAATTTCCATATCAATTTATGGTAATCAACAATCCATATTTTAAATCTCGCCGCGTTTCTACATCAATAGTTATATGTATATATATAACATTTACCTCTTAGAATTATGATCTTCCGTTCTGAAATTCTGAAAAGCACCCAGTCTACGAATCAAAACTCGGAATGCTGAATAAAGCAGCAAAAACTGTAAACGGCCTTAACAGTCGAAAGTTTGATGATAAAGAATAGTGGCTGAAAAAGCTCAAAAGATGAGAAAATTTGGTACTAAAAAATGAAATTGAGCAAATCATGAAGGAGACCAAAGACAAATACAAAGACCAAACTCTGTATTTAAAGAATCCTGATGATTCTGTTTCTGATAAAATCTTTAGCGAATACCTTGCTCCTTAACCGCTCTAAATCATCGTGAATGAATTTCTTCATCGCAATTTGATTCTGACATTCCAAGATATTATTGTATCGTTCATTATAAATATCCTCAATATTTCTGAAGATATTTTCATAACTACTCTTATCTGAAATCATTTATCTCTTCGCGCTATCAGTGTTACATCATATAAGAAACTGTTAGTTTTGTATATTCTGTAAAATTTCGATTTTAAACTATGAATGTTTTTGAAGTAGTGTTGGGAACTGAAGCATGAGTTAGTATAATATAATGACACTTGATCAACGTGATTATATTACAGTAAGTCATATTGCGTTTCTAATGAAACATGATGATTCACAGACTATAACGTCATCATGTGCCATGTTACACGACTCTTACTTTCTACCTCATCTCTAAATATATCAAGAATGTATTTTCTTAATAGTCCTATCTTTCTCTTGAATTCTGGTAATTTGAAAAGTCAGATTGTGCTATTACCATTTCTTTTTTAGAACATTAACTATGCTCATTCCGAAATTCATATCTACGAACTCTGGACCATTATTCGCTTGACTTAAAGTCAGGAAGAGAAAACAAAAGTATGAAACTCCAAAATATAAAGGAAATGAAGAGGGTGGATTTATAGTGAAACCTCCGACAGAGCGATCAAAACAGATTATCTCATTCAACCAAAGAGGATTCTAATCTTCTTAATTACCTAAGAACTAAATCTTATTACTAGGATTTTCTCTAACTTCCTTGAAATCCGGAAATCCACCGTGACTACGTCACAAGTTAAATCTCTATCTCAATCTTTTGTGATAGTTTCACTTATACGCTTCACATAATCGAATCATTTTGTGTATATTAATCAATAATGATAAAACTTTAATTTCCAACTTGTATGCGTCATGAAAACATACTTATTGTTAGCTATGACCATCCTAATCAAATTTCGGGACGAAATTTCTTTAACGGGTAGGTACTGTGACGACCCGAAAATTTCCGACCAAATTTAAACTTAATCTTTATAAGATTTCAACACGATAAGCAAAGTCTGTAGAGTTGAGTCTCAAAATTTTGAAACTGTTTACATGAATACATTTGCCCTTTTGACCATTTTTGACGATTCACGAACAATTAATTGTATATAAATATGTGTGTGTGTATATATATATATATATATATATACTATTTTGAATGAATAAGATATATTTTAATCATTAGAAATTAAATATGTAAAATAATAAATAGAATAAATGAATTATTAATATACACATATATTATTATGAGGCTATATATGAATTCTATTAATACATTGCGATATATTATATCTAATAAATGTTATTATATAATAAAGTGTAAAGATAATATACTAATTGTAATTACAAGATAAAATTTAAATGATATATCAATATTATTATTATTACTTTCATTATTATTACTAATGTTAATATTGATATTAATGTTTGTATTATTAATATTATTAATTCTAATATGAAATATAAATATATGTATAAAAACTTGATATATATAAGTTGCTAAATTAGTGTTATTAACATTATTACTATCAATAATAATATTATTATAACTAATTTTATTAGTATCATTAATAATAATATTATTATTATTAAACTTATTAATGTTATCATTTTTATTTATATCATTTTTTTTTATTTATTTATGAAAATTTTAAAAAATCATAATTCTTGTTATCATTGAATTATTAATATTACTCTTATTAATTTTAGTATTATTATTCAGTTTATAAATTTTGATTATTAAAAATATAATTATAATTATTAATTAATAGTATTATCTCTATAAAATATATAAACTCGAATTAAGATTTAGAGAATCAATTAGGATTTACAGAATCAGTTACATGTTACTATCCTACTATATGTGACTTACCAACTTCGTACTAATCAGGTTCCATCATACAGCAAATCCAAATTCATGTCACGATTGACTCTCTTTTTTTTATTTTTTTCTTCCCATTTTATTCTCTGGCGATTTCCTTGTCTGTAGTCCACTTCACAGACCAATCTGATCAATTATAGATGTTACATCCTATAATAATCACTCTATATACGTTACTTAACTGCATTTCAAAGATTAAAAACTAAAAACACAGAAAATAAAAACAATAACCTCTGTTCTTGATAATTTTAACCAAATTTCTAATTCGAGTTTTATTTAATAATATATAAAAGCAGAGTTGTTTGAAATCTCCTAATCAAACTATCTGTAAAGTCTTACATTCCAATTCCTCAAAACAACTTCGAAATTTCGAGTCAAAGTTTTTGAACAAACAAAAAGTCAAACATTTGTTCTTCATCAAATTCAAGTTTTCTGTTAAGATTTAGGAACAATTGACAGTTGAGAAAGTTTCTAGGGGCAATTTCAAATATGGTTTGTGTTATAATCTCTGTCTCAAATGCTTTAAAAATCGAAAATTAGAAATTGAGTTTACTCTTTTTTTACGAACAGTGAACTGTTCTTTATATTTTTTTCTCGTTTGTTTTATTTTTTTTATCAAGCAAACCCCTATCTTATTTTATGTTTGTTACAAGTTTTAAATGTTTTCACGATTCATTATCTTGATTTTTAGATATGCCTTGGTCGATTTGAAGCAAGGAAGAAGGAGAAGAAATAGGATATATGAAGATGCAGGTTAAATAGAATAACTATGGGAATTAAATCAGTAAAATAAAATCAGTCGAGTGGTTAATAGTTGATTTGGGTAAGCGGGAGGTCACGGGTTCGAGCCCGATTCGAGGCGTTTTCCTTTTTAGAGGAGTTTTTGAGGTTCGTTAATCCAAGGCCAACCTTGCATTTTTCAATATCGTCATATGTATTTTTACTACAAGATACAGTATGGTGAGTTCATTTGATTCCCTTTTACTCTTTACATTTTTGGGACTGAGAATACATGCGCTACTTTTACAACTGTTTTATTAAATGCTTTTGAAATACATTTTGAACTGTGAATACATGAAATGCTCTTATAAATGTTTGACGAGATAGACACAATCAAAACATTCCTCGAATGAATTATGTGGACGTGATAATTGCCACTATTGAATTATGTGGACGTGATAATTGCCACAATTGATATGAATATTTTTCCCCTGATTATTATTGCTTGGTAACCTAAGAATTAGGGAACATCACTAATTTTGAGAATTAGTGCATGCCTAGTTGACGCGAATCCTAAAGGTAGCTACCGGGTTTAACACCCCACCTAGAATGTTCACTAGACGGAAGGGCTAGTGGGCGTGGTGTTTAGTACTTCGAAGTTTATATGATTATTATACAGACGAGATGTTCTGTTTTGGGGATATTATTATGCGCATTATATGTTAAGGTCGGTTACCAAGCCAAGCTATGAAAGCAATGAAAAGTGAATGTTATGTATCAAGAGAATGATTTTATACACAGGTTATGTGTATGTTATTTTTGTGCACAAGATATGTGTACGGTTACTAAGATTTATGAAAGATGATTTTGTACACGAGAAAGGTGTACTGTATTTAAAAGATATCGCATGTACATTACAGGTGAGTATAGGATTCGGGCCCATTTGTACTATGCAGTATTTAAATCTTGTGGTCTATCAAAATGATGAATTTTTTTTTTTTTATGATAAACCTATGAACTCACCAACTTTTTGGTTGACACTTTAAAGCATGTTCATTCGAGACATATTTCAAAAGATGTTGCATTCGAGTCGTTGAGTTCATCAAGATTTTTATTAAGTCAATTATAGTTGGATATAGTATGAAATGGTATGCATGCCGTCAACTTTCGATGAAATGAATGTTTGTCTTTTAAAAATGAATGCAATGTTTGTAAAGTGTATCATATAGAGGTCAAATACCTCGCGATGTAATCAACTATTATGAATCATTTATAATGTATATGAACGGGTCATTTCACTCAACCCTGTATAGCTAACTTAAACATTACTGCATATAGAGTGTCTATGGTTGTTCCGAAATATATATATAGATGGGTCGATATGATATATCAAAACATTGTATTCGTGTCTATGGTATCCCAAGATTACATATTATATGTTAGAATACATGTATAATACAATATAAGTTAGTTAAGTTATGATTTGTATAGATTTGTTACAAATTTCACGTAGCTACAACAAGCAAAATTATCCAATCTTGTTTTACCCATAATTTCTTCGTTTTTAATCCGTTTTGAGTGATTCAGGTTGCTATGGTTTCATAATGAACTGATATTTATGAAACTAAACAGAAAAAGTATAAGTTTATAGTCAAAAATATAGGTTACAAGTCAATATTGTAAGAGGTAGTCATTTCAGTCGAAAGAACGACGTCTTGATCACCATTTTGAAAAACATACTTCCACTTTGAGTTTAACCATGATTTTTGGATATAGTTTCATGTTCATAAGAAAAATCATTTTCCCAGAAGAAAAACTTTTAAATCAAAGTTTATCATAGTTTTTAATTAACTAACCAAAAACAGCCCGCGGTGTTACTACGACGGCGTATGTCCGATTTTACGGTGTTCTTCGTGTTTCCAGGTTTTAAATCATTAAGGTAGCATATCATATAGATATAGAACATGTGTTTAGTTGATTTTAAAAGTAAATTTAGAAGGATTAACTTTATTTGCGAACAAGTTTAGAATTAACTAAACTATGTTCTACTGATTACATGTTCAAATCTTCTAATAAGATAGTTTTATATATATGAATCGAATGATGTTATGAACATCATTACTACCTCAAGTTTAGTAGGTAAACCTACTGGAAGTGACAAAAATTGATCTAGCTTCAAAGGATTCTTGGATGGCTTGAAAGTTCTTGAAGTAGAATCATGACACGAAAACAAGTTCAAGTAAGATTATCACTCAAAATAAGATTGTTATAGTTATAGAAATTGAACCAAAGTTTAAATATGAATATTACCTTGAATTAGAAAGATATCTTACTATAAATAAAAAAGATTTCTTGAGATTGGATGATCACTTGAAATGGATTAGAAAGCTTGGAAGTAGACTTGTAAACTTGAGAGTATTCTTGATTTTATGAAACTAGAACTTATAGAATTTATGAAGAACACTTAGAACTTGAAGATAGAACTTGAGAGATATCAATTAGATGAACAAAATTGAAGAATGAAAGTGTTTGTAGGTGTTTTTGGTCGTTGGTATATGGATTAGATATAAAGGATGTGTAAGTTTGTTTTCATGTAAATAATTCATGAATGATTTATAATATTTTTTGTAATTTTGTGAGATATTTCATGCTAGTTGCCAAATGATAGTTACCACATGTTTAATAACTCACATGGGCTACTAAGGATCTGATCATTGAAGTGTATATACCAATAGTATATACATCTAGAAGCTGTGTATTGTACGAGTACGAATACAGGTGCATACGAGTAGAATTGTTGATGAAAATGAATGAGGATGTAATTGTAAGCATTTTTGTTAAGAGAAGTACTTTGATATGTGTCTTGAAGTCTTTAAAAAGTGTACAAATATATCTTAATACACTACATGTATATACATTTTAACTGAGTCGTTAAGTCATCGTTAGTCGTTACATGTAAGTGTTGTTTTGAAACCTTTAAGTTAACGATCTCATTTAATGTTGTTAACCCATTGTTTATTATATCTAATGAGATGTTAAATTATTACATTATCATGATATTATGATGTATGAATATATCTTAATATGATATATATATATACATTAAAATGTCATTACAACGATAATCGTTACATATATGTCCCGTTTCGAAATCCTTAAGTTAGTAGTCTTGTTTTTACATATGTAGTTCATTGTTAACACACTTAATGATATACTTAATTATCATTTTATCATGTTAAACATAGTGTACCTATATCTTAATATGATTCATATGTACTTAGTAAGACGTTGTTATAACGATAATCGTTATATATATCGTTTCGAGCTTCTTAATTCAATAATCTCATTTTTATGTATATCACTCATTGTTAATACACTTAGTAAGATAATTACTTATCATAATCTCATGTTAACCATATATATATATATATATATATATATATATATATATATATATATATATATATATATATATATATATATATCAATATGTAGTTTTTACAAGTTTTTAACGTTCGTGAATCGCCAGTCAACTTGGGTGGTCAATTGCCTACATGAAACTCATTTTAATTAATCAAGTCTTAACAAGTTTGATTGCTTAACATGTTGGAAACACTTAATTATGTAAATATCAATTTCATTTAATATATATAAACATGGAAAAGTTCGGGTCACTACAAGCCATGTAAGTTTTTATGCTTAGGGGAATGCATGTTCAGTGACGTATTTGTGAGTTGGTGATTTATGTATGTACATATATAACTGTTGCATTCACTAAGAAATTAGCTTACCCTCTCGTTATTTACCTTTTTCATAGGTATCGGTTTGATGACGTGAAGATATCTAGTTGTTAGACTAGATGCTTAGGAGTTGCTTGAGCTCATGGTGGGATTTATTTAAGATGTTTGAACTTGGTTTGAGATGGATGAATCCCCAGGATAATGCTCTTGGTATTGGGTTGGGTTATTGAGTCTTAACCCGTTTAGTTTTGTATTTGGGTCGCTATTACTCTTAGTTGTTGTAATGGGTCAAGTGGGTTCCAAAAGTCGGTCCAAATCGATAATTGTTTTGACGTGTCATTAAGATATTGTGTATGCGATTAAAACATGTTTTTGACTTAGTTGATGGTATTTGGACACTTTGGCATTTTCGAAAATGGTAAAAAGTTGTTTTGTAAATTGCAGGTTTAATCCTGTATAGTGGCGCGCGTGTAGTTTGGATGAGCGTTGCGCAATATAAGGAATTTGTGATGTCGAAGCTTATACCTATTGCTAGGGTCTGGATTTAGTTGTATTGCGCACCTGATATGCTAAAATCGATCGATTTTAATTATGCGGTGTCGTCAGGTCGCACAACCTCGGAATTTGCTATCAGAAGGGGGTACTAATTTCAAATTTATATTTAACGGGGCCTAAATCGTACTAATCCTTATTATAGTGAGTAAGGGAAGTATGACATAGGGTCGAATTTTTAAGAAGTCAGCAGAATCGAACCTATTAGCTTAGGATATTCCTAAATTAGAGGAGTAGTTGTAAATTACCTAATTTTGGGTTTTTCTAGTTTATAAGATAAAATAAATGCGATAAAATTTGTAATTCAGATGAGGTTAAAGCAAGTGCATACTATGATTTCGTTAGTTAATTTGCTGAGATTATGAAATGTTGGCTCATGAAAAGGTAGTGACTTTGTATTTATTACACTGGTCCTACCGCCCCTTGATATGCCTAAAATGGACGGTTTAATTTATGCGGTGTTGTTAGGCAGCCTGAACATCTACTCAGGTACCAATAGGAGCTAATGGTTTTATGATTTGTATTTAGCTGGGGTTTCTAGCCATATTCCACCTACTTGCTTCTTTCTATAATAAGTAAAGGATAAGTATAACCTAGGTTCGTATTTTTGTACGTTTGATAGTAACGTGGGATCGTAGTACGTCTAAAGATAACCCTATAGCAAGTGAGGGGTATTTAATAAACTAAGGATGGATATACTAATAAGATATAAATGATAGATAAAGTAAAGGGGTGAATGCAATATTTAGAGCTGTAGGGAGACTACCTATAGAGTTCTACTTCCTAGAATGAGCACTAGACCTTAACTAAGAGGAGGTAACCTAATTGATTTGTCACTAAGAGACTAGGCTTTGAAGATTCTGGTGGGTACAACATATCCTACTCCCAACGCTAATCTAAAAGATTGAAGCGACCTATTGGATGGAATCCTAGGTTCATGAACAGAGTGATATACCTAAGAAAGGTTCCGACTTTTCTTAATCCTAGTTGGTATTACTACTATACGAATCTACCACTTAATACTATAGTTATGCCTTAACATTAACATATGTGCAATCTTAGATATTCTAAGGTACTACTAATTGGATTAGACGTCTCTCCTTTACGATCAATTACTCAACCCCGGATCATTAGACAGCATCACTAGGACACTGCTTCTGACGCGAATCATACTTTTGACTAGACCAGTATTCATAAGAATCCTATAATACTAACCTAATCACAATCTTAAGGCGGGCAGCTCTTCTTTGATAGATAGTTACCTTATCTATATGTAGGTACTAAACCCTATTGTAACGTTAAGCACACATAACTACTCACCCTGTATCGTAGGATTGATCAGTTCCTAACACTAGGTTATAGCCACGTGGGTAATTGGAAAGGGTGGTCCATAAATTAAACCTCTAAACCGTCAAGGTTTTAGCATAACAACAGCATAAGTTGCAGATAAATATTAACAAACATGGCAATTATAACGGATAGGAAAATGCATACATTAATTCAAGATAACCAAATATATCATTAAATTAAGGAAAGTGTTCACCGTATACAAATGATGTGGACCGTTACAAGTTCTTGACAATTTCTAGACCGCTCCTAGTATAATCTTCGATGTTCGTCTCCGGGTACTTCATTTCCCGCACGGAGGTGAGAAGGCCTCGGAAGTATCTAGCTTCCCGAAGGAAGGAAGCTAGAGTGATAAACTAATAATATTGTAGTGAGAGAGGTGAAGAAAAGGTTGTTTTTTTGAAATGGTTACAAATGAACTCTATTTATACTAGTTTCTGGCCTAGCAGGCCATTTGTGGTAGCCCGTCTGAAATCATGGCAGGCCGTTTAATAGGCCCGTCCATAAACCTGTTGTGACAACCCGGAAATTCCCGACCAAATTTAAACTTTAATCTTTATATGCTTCCGACACGATAAGCAAAGTCTGTAATGTTGAATCTCAAAAATTTTAAACTATGTTCATACATTCATTTAACTTTGACCAAACCCTGACGATTCACGAGCCATTAAAATTGGATTGGAATATATACGTATATGTATATATATATATATGTATATATATATATGTATATATATGTATATATATATATATATATATATATATATATATTATAACTTGAAAACGTTAACAAAGTATTAGGTATAATACTTTACATGATCGTATTTGATGACGAAATTATAAGATAATATCAAATGATTGAATTATCGAATGTATTGTGATATTCTAAGTCTCCGTCATGAGGTCCACTATGATTTAAGAAATCTTTCCCTTTTAACGGTATTCAGAATAATTGGTGTAATAATTTACATGATTTGAATAATGTATCAATTAACGAGCATTAGATAAAAACTAGTGGAGATTCCTGTTTGATCTCCAATAATTACTTTACAATATTTTCCTTGTGTCTTTTGATAAGTTAATTATTTAGCTTTCATAATGATTGATCATATAGAATAAATAACTAGGATAAGGTTCATCGACTAGATAAACCCATTTGACATTTTACATTAAAACGATTTCATATGTTTATATTAACCATTGGACTCTATCTTACGCTTCACCAATAAACGCTAATTTAAAAACTTGAAACCTATTATATATAATTTTACTTTTCAAATACGATGTAACGATTTTCATTATTTTAACCTTTAACAAATTCATTCTTAAATATATATATTAGTTTTGGAAAACAAAAATTATTATATTTATTTGATTTAGTACTAAAATGTTTTCAATTTAGAAAGTACCTTATTATCAAACCTTTTTATAAGATACTTTGTTAATGAATTTTAAAGAATTTAATTAAAGCTTTATATTATAAATTACAAATATATATAAGTGATGCAATCGCATGACATTAACAAAGAGACTCCATGCGATCGCATGGAGTCAAGATCCTGAAACTCTATAAAACGAACTCGTTCTGGTCACAAATGCACACATATATCTATCTCACTCTATATTATTATTATTATTATTTATATTATTATTATTATTAATAAGATTAATATTATTAATCTTATTTTTATTTTTAGTAGTATTAGTAGTATTATTATTATTAAGAAATATACATAAAATTCTACGACGAGGTCATGAGCGAATTATTTCAAAACGGGTTTTTGGATCGGGATAGAGCTAAAGAAATTATGGGTTATAGCTATGGAGGTTATGGGTATTGTTCGGGGGTATGCTCATGAGGTCAATCTAGTGTTTATAATTTCCGTTGCGTCTACGTACTTTCCTACAATATTGAATCTCAATATTGATACGTGAGCATTCATATCTTATCTTTTATATATTGATAGTGTATCCCTGACTAGTGCTCGAGTATATATGATTATGCATGCTTGAATGTTTATTTTTGTCGTTATATAGTTTATGATAAATCATGATTTTAATACATATGCTCCTGAGATAAGGTATATGATATGCATGTCATTGGAAAGCTGTCGAAAAATTATTAACTTTTCATTTAGAAGTCGTGTGATTTCGATGAACGGATTTAAAGATATGGTCAACTGAATTATCGTTAACTCTATTATTATTATTATTATTATTATTATTATTATTATTATTATTATTATTATTATTATTATTATTATTATTATTATTATTATTATTATTATTATTATAATTATTATTATTATCATTATTATTATTATTATTATAATTATTATAATTATTATTATTATTATTATTATTATTATTATTATTATTATTATTATTATTATTATTATTATTATTATTATTACTATCGTCGTTATTATTATCGTCGTTATTATTATTATCTATAAATTATTATTATTATTATCATTATAGTTAATATCACTAAGATGATTATTATTATTATTATTATTATTATTATTATTATTATTATTATTATTATTGATATTATTACTGAAATTATCGTTATTATTAAAAAGTAACGTTTTTATAAAAACTATAATTTCATTATTTTTATCATTATTATTATTATTAAAAGTATCATTAATATTAAAAACTATCATTTTTATTAAACTTATCATTTTTAATAGAAATATCATTGTTATTATAAAATATCATTATTATTATTATTTTAGTATTATCATTATTAAAAATTATCATTTTGAATAGAATTATTATTTTTATAAAATATTATTATTACAGTTAATATTAAAAATATCGTTATTATTAAAGTTATCATGATTAGAATTATCATATTATTATAATTAATATTAGTAAATATAAATATTGTTATTATTATTTGTAGAATAATAATAATTATTAATAAATAATACAACTTTTACACATTATTATTATTATTATCAATATTGTATTATCAAATAAATATGTGATACAAAGTTATTTTTACCACACGTAATTTAATTACATTAATAATACATACCACTATATTTTTATGGTATTAAGTGAACTTAATAAATTTTATTACTTGAGATATATAAAAATATATTTTTATCATATATAAATTTCAAGATAAATTTTTATTAATAAATGACTTGTATTATTTACAATAATAAAATATGATAAATATATTTAAATATATAAAACGACTATAATAAACATGTATTAATTTTGAAAGTCATTTTGGGTCAAGTTGACTATTGCATGGTAATCTCGAGCATTAGGATTATGATACACTACGACTTGACCTCAATTGTTAGACAGATGTTAACAAACATATATATATATATATATATATATATATATATATATATATATATATATATATATATATATACTTAATATAGGTTCGTGAATCCAAGGCCAACCCTACACTTGTTCAATGCCATCATTTGCATTAATCTAGGAAATACAGTATAGTGAGTTTCATTACTCCCTTTTTAAATGCTTTTGCAATATATATTTTTGGGACTAAGAATACATGTGCTTTTATAAATGTTTGATGAAATAGACACAAGTAATTGAAACTACATTCTATGGTTGAATGATCGAAATTGAATATGCCACTTTTAGCTTGGTAGACTAAGATTTAGGGAACTGGCCCCTAATTGACGCGAATCCTAAAGATAGATCTATTGGGCCCAACAAGCCTCATCCATTGTTGCGGATGCTTTAGTACTTCGAAATTATCATGTCCGAAGGATGTCCCGGAATGATGGGGATATTCTATATGCATCTTGTTAATGTCGGTTACGAGTTGTTCACCATATGAATGATTTTTATCTCTATTTATGAGATGTATATTATGAAAAATGGAAAGGAAAATCTTGTGGTCTATTAAAATTATGGAAATGATCGATTATGATAAACTAATGAACTCACCAACCTTTTGGTTGACACTTTAAAGCATGTTTATTCTCAGGTTTGAAAGAAATCTTCCGCTGTGCATTTGCTCATTTTAGAGATATTAATTGGTGTCATTCATGGCATATTTCAAAAGAGGTTGCATTCAAGTCATTATGTTCATTAAATATTATGATTAAGCAAATGACAGATTAGGTCATTTATAGTTGGATATTATGAAATGGTTTTCATGCCTATCAACTTTCGATGTAAGGAAATGTTGTTTTTTAAAAATGAATGCAATGTTTGTAAAATGTATCATTTAGATGTCAAATACCTCGCGATGTTTCCATGTGTTATTGTATTCGTCCTTATGGATTAGGACAGGTCGTCTCATGTGGTATCAGATCGATGGTCTTAGCGAACCAGGTCTTGCATGAGTGTGTCTAATGGATAGTAATTTAGATGCATTAGTAAGACTGGACTTCTACCGTTTCTGCATGTCAAAAGTTTTGCTTATCATTTTTGTCGGAAATTACATGCTTATCATTCTTAGTCTAGACACGTCTTACTGCATTGATTGCATGAATAGTATATAGACAAAATTCATATATTAGCGTATTTGCTAATTCACATCTTAGCGTATCTGTTACTGTAAACTTTGCCTGCCATATTCCGTAAATTTCTCCGTAATCTACGAAATCTTTTGCTCTATATATAGATATTCTATGTAATTAGAAAACCATTCGATAGCCGAAAATTATCTCATATCAAAAAATCCTTTATTCAATCAAACGAAATGGAACTCGCCACAAGTTCAAGTCCCTCGGATTCCGATATGGAGTTTCACTCGAGCTCCGAGAGCAGTGTGACCGGAATGGATCAACCAATTAGCCATCATCCTTTCTGGATAAATTGGGGATGGGTTCGTAGTCTACTTAATCATTGGAGACAAGAAGAAGGCGATCCCTTCAATCCACCACATTGCACTCTTGGCGATGAACCTGAAGCACTTACCGGCGAACCTGTCCGAGACACCATTTTCTCTCTCATTTCCAGAGTGTCTCGTCACGACTACATATTATCTCAAATTCTATATCTTATTCATCCGCTCGTCCGAACCGCCAATCATCCCGGTGTAATAGAAGAAGTCAACGAGCTTCGCGCTCAGGTAGTGACTTTGGAGGATATGGTGCAAAGGTTGCAAGCACCAGCAGCAGCACCGGCAGCAACAGTACCACCATCAGCAACACCAACAGTACCATCACCACCACCAACAGCAACATCCGCATCCCACACTTCAACATCACAATATGTACCTCGAGCATCAACATCACATGCACAATAGATACCAAGGAGTACCAACAACAATAACCGATGAAGTATTAATCTATAATTTCATTGGTGAAACATTTTGTGGCAATTATGTAATCTCCAAAGTCTCAGAGATTATCTATTCTAGCCTTAACCACAAATTAGATGAGTGAACCGAAATGATAGAAGGAAGAGTAGAAACCCTGATAGGATGGTGCACGATTCACAAGATAGACTTGTTTTACCAACAGCATCAACAGTACCATCAACATCACCAGCATCGTCAGTACCATCAGCATCGTCAACATCAGCAGCGCTTACAACATCACAAGCTCCACCAGATCTATAATCACCGCAAACATCATCACTAATCAACAACGCGTATATTGTATCAACAAGTTATGAAGTATTAACTCATTTTCGCTGAAGAATTTATATGTATATCTTATATATATAAATTTTGAAACCATAATATATCTTTTCGTACGAAGCTATTATGTATGAATTAAAAAGGGGTAGATATTACTCGGTTAAATTCATATTATTAATATGCTATGATGTACATCCTTCGTTAACAACTTAACCATCATTAATTACAATTTCTGTTTCAATTCAATGAATTCCATTTCATAATAAACTAAGTGTATTATTCAATTACATATTTGATTTTACACTTTCGATATACTCGAAACTTTCTACAGAACATCATTCGTACCTTGCGAAGTTCACAAGAATCCCACAAACACCAACATCATTCACCGAGTAAATATCAATAAAAATGAATGATGAAGCATTGATTCATAATTTCATTTAGGATGAAGTGATAATCCACGAAAATTAGGAAATTTATAAAGTTTTAGAAATTTTTCATTTCTAATTCCAGACGAAAATCAAATGAGTTTAATTTAATATTAACTCATTAAATCTACATTACATCTGAAGAAAATATACATACATATATATTTTCATAAAGACTGTAATAAAATTCATTTGTACAAAAATGTTATTTGTGAAATTTTTTTTAACGGGTATATAATACCCGAGAGATATATAAATTCACAATTAATATGTTACATTCTTCGAATCTGATTTCGCAATCATAAACTATAATCATTACTTTCACAACAATGTACATCCTTTCATAGAAATCAAAAAATGTTTCTCATCCAAATTTGATTACATATTCTGATTTTGACAAATCAAAATCCAAGTCAAAGTTTAACAGAAGACATCACTCTTAGATTCCTACATCTTTCAAAGCTATACTTTGCCTTCGAAATTGTGCTAGAACATCATTTCTATTCATAGAACCCAGAAAAATATTTGTATCATTCAAAATCCTAGAACATTATATGTAAATTAACAATTACAATTTGTGTTCAAACCCCTCAAAATTCCTGAAGACACTTCAAATAATGAATGATCGAGATGATGATCCAACCATATGTTAACCATAGTCATGCACCTGAAAAACTCTCGAAACCAAAGTCATAGTATAACACGTATCCGTGTCGGACCCTTTGGCATTTATTAGCAAAAATAACTTTTCAATCCCTTTTCAAAATAGACAGTTTTGTCATAGCTCCAACAAATCAACTTCAATTGTTCATCCGAATAAGCCTTATTATAACAATTGCCCCTTCATCATTGTTACCGGGGAACCTTTTATATCTTGCCACATTAGCAGTAAAGTTACCAACAACTTCATTGATCTTTAAGCCTCTCCGAAAAATCACTATACTTATTCATTGAAACCCTGTCATGTACTCATTTGTATCTTGTAATGGTAGTTACCATACCAAAAAGCTTGAATCATTATTCTCAAACTTTGCAGCAATTCTACGCCAATAGTTATATATATACATATAACGTCTACCTTCAAGACTTACATACTTCGAATGTGAAGTTTCTGAAAAACACCCTAAACTGTGAACTAGTTCTCGAAATTTTTGGAAAATGCCGATGAAGCAGCAAAAACTATAAACGACCTTAACAGCTAAAAGTTTGATTATAAAGAATAGTGTGTTGAAAAAGAGAAGGTTTGGAACTGAAAAATGGATTGAGCAAACTATGAAGGAGTCTTTGGACAAATCACAAAGACGAAATCTACCTTCAAAGAATCCAAATGATTCAGTATTTGCTGAAGTCATTAACGAATACCTTGCTCCTGACTCTAAACCCTTGCGGACAATATTCTTCATCATCCTCTGATCTTAGATATCATCATATCTTTCATTATAAATATCTTGGATATTTCTGAAAATATTTTCATAACTTTTCTTATCCGAAATCAATTATCTCTTCACACTATCTGTGTTACGTCATAAAGGAAACAGTTTAGTTTCTATATTCTGTAAACCTTCGAGTTTAAATTAAGAATGATTTTGAAGTAGTGTTGGGAACTGAAGCATGAATTAGTAAAAAATAATGGCACTTGATCAACAGGATTATATTACAGTTAGTCATGCTGAGTTTCTAAATGAAACGTGATGATTCACAGATCATACCGTCATCATGTGCCATGTTACACGACTCTCGTATTCTATTTAACCTCTAAGAATATCAAGAAAATATTTTCTTGATGATTCGGTCTTTTCCGAGGTATTCTGGTAATTTGACAAATCAAGATCGTGCCATTACAATTTCCTTCTTAGAACATTAACCATGTTCATTCCGAAATTCATATCTACGAACTCTGGACCCTTACATGCGGTGCTTAATGGAAAGAAGAGAAAACAAAAGAATGAAACTCCGAAATAGAAATTGGAGTATAAATCGCAGCAAATAGGAGAGAACATTAACTGTGGATGACAATGATTATAGAAGACAGAAACAGGGACTTTGAAATATAAGGGGAGATATAAAGCCCAACAACAACCCAGAAATTACAAACCGTGTATATCAATAAGTATTGCAATGTAAAGACACGGAAGAACTAAAAACACTAAAACCAAGAGTATAGCAGAAGTGAATAGATTCCTCTGGCGCCAGATGAAAAAGAAGAATGATAGATATGAAAGTTAGGATGATATCAAGAATCAGAACTGGATGGAGCATATTGACGAATGCTTAAAAGTATGAGTGAGGGAGAAAGAATAGAAGGTGTGAATTGTAAGGAAACGAAGGGGGTGGATTTATAGTAAAATATCCGATAGAACAATCAAAACAGATGATCGCATTTAAAGCGGATCCTAATTTCCTTGATTACCGAAGAATCAAATCTTATTACGAAGATTTTCTCCAAATCTCTTAAACTTTGGAAATCAATCCTATCTACGTCAAAAGATATGACAAATCTACACTTACTCATTCCACTCTTTTGTGATAACTTCACTCGTACGCTTCGCTTAAGCAAATTGTTTTATCCATATTACTCAATGATGATAAACTTCTATTTATCAACTCATATTTGTCATGAAAACATTCTTATTGTTATCCATGACGACCTCGATCAAATTTCGGGGACGAAATTTCTTTAACGGGTAGGTACTGTGACAACCCGGAAATTCCAGGCCAAATTTAAAGTTTAATCTTTATATGTTTATGACACGATAAGCAAAGTCTGTAATGTTGAATCTCAAAAATTTTAAACTATGTTCATACATTCATTTAACTTTGACCAAACCCTGATGATTCACGAGCCATTAAAATTGGATTGGAATATATACGTATATATATATATATATATATATTATAACTTGCAAACGTTAACAAAGTATTAGGTATAATACTTTACATGATCTTATTTGATGACGAAATTATAAGATAATATCAAATGATAGAATAATCGAATGTATTGTGATATTATAAGTCTCTGTCATGAGGTCTACTATGATTTAAAAAATCTTTCCCTTTTAATGGTATTCGGAATAATTGGTGTAATAATTTACATGATTTGAATAAGGTATCAATTAACGAGCGTTAGATAAAAACTAGTGGAGATTCCTGTTTGATCTCCAATAATTACTTTACAATACTTTCCTTGTGTCTTTTGATAAGTTAATTATTTAGCTTTCATAATGATTGATCATATAGAATAAATAACTAGGATAAGGTTCGTCGATTAGATAAACCCATTTGACATTTTACATTAAAACGATTTCATATGTTTATATTAACCATTGGACTCTATCTTACGCTTCACCAGTAAACGGTAATTTAAAAACTTGAAACCTATTATATATAATTTTACTTTTCAAATACGATGTAACGATTTTCATTATTTTAACCTTTAAAAAATTGATTCTTAAATATATATATTAGTTTTGGAAGACAAAAATTATTATATTTATTTGATTTAGTACTAAAATGTTTTCAATTTAGAAAGAACCTTATTATCAAAACTTTTTATAAGATACTTTGTTAATGAATTTTAAAGAATTTAATTAAAGCTTTATATATATATATATATATTTATATATATATATATATATATATATATATATATATATATATATATATATATATATATATATATATATATATATATATATATATATATATATATATATATATATATATATGTATTGTGTTTCAAAAACGTAAACGTAATACGACATAATATTTTTATCATTTAAACGATTATAAATGAGTCTTGAAATATAATTATTTTTGAAAAACTAAATATTATATTATTAAATAAATATTTCCAACTTATATTTTGAGATAAAAATATATAAACTTTAAAATGTAAACAGATATAATAATAACGTAGTTATAAAACGTTTTGATATAACGAGACGTTGATTTATAGAAGCAATTGACCAAAACACTCGAATGATTAAGATACATCTTTAGTGATATAGTTTATTAATAATATAAGTTTATATTTTGGCAAGGGTACGAGTCACTAAACGTAAAGTACTAGTTTTCTCAGCGTACGATTTAGCGTTCGAGAAACCAAAACCGGAAAATAAGTCGAGAGACAAGGTACGAGTCATCGGATCAAAAATTACAAGTTAACTATACCCGTAAATATAATATAATATATAATTAATTATATAAATTAAATATATTATATATATAATAATATTATACGAGTGTCGGCAGAAGAATTAATCAATTGTGGGCTGGCATAATAAGTCATGCAATTGCATGACATTAACAAAGAGACTCCATGCGATCGCATGGAGTTAAGATCCTGAAACTCTATAAAACGAACTCGTTCTGGTCACAAACGCACACACATATCTATCTCACTCTATATTATTATTATTATTATTATTATTATTATTTATATTATTATTATTAATAAGATTAATATTATTAATCTTATTTTTATTATTATTAGTATTAGTAGTATTATTATTATTAAGAAATATACATAAAATTCTACGACGAGGTCATGAGCGAATTATTTCAAAACGGGTTTTTGGAGCGGGATAGAGCTAAGGAAATTATAGGTTATAGCTATGGAGGTTATGGGTATTGTTCGGGGGTATGCTCGTGAGGACAATCTAGTGTTTATAATTTCCGTTGCTTCTACATACTTTCCTGCAATATTGAATCTCAATGTTGATACGTGAGCATTCATATCTTATCTTTTATATATTGATAGTGTATCCCTGACTAGTGCTCGAGTATATATGATTATGCATGCTTGAATGTTTATTTTCGTCGTTATATAGTTTATGATAAATCATGAGTTTAATACATATGATACTGAGGTAAGGTATATGATATGCATGTCGTTGGAAAGCTGTCGAAAAATTATTAACTTTTCATTTAGAAGTCGTGTGATTTCGATGAACGGATTTAAAGATATGGTCAACTGAATTATCATTAACTCTATTATTATTATTATTATTATTATTATTATTATTATTATTATTATTATTATTATTATTATTATTATTATTATTATTATTATTATTATTATTATTATTATTATTATTATTATTATTATTTTTATTACTATCGTCGTTATTATTATCATCGTTATTATTATTATCTATAAATTACCCCTATATACTAAAAGTTATGAGGATTTTTGTAGTTTCAATTTTTTTTTTATTGTAGTTTTCAATTTACGGTCACACTGCAATCGATCCTTCAACTTTGCCTCAATATACACAACGACCCCTCAAATTTACATTCTTTACGGGTAAAAAGTGTAAATATACAATTTTATTAAAATAAAAGAAACTAATTCCACCCGAATTTTTAGCGGGTCCTATCTTCTCGCTCGGTGCGAGTTAAATTTTTCCGAACCCACCGTTCAACTCAAAAAAATCTCACGAACACAACGGGACTAATTATACGCGAAACGGACACTTAAAAAAAATGCCCAATACCTTGGAATATATTCAATACATATACACACCTATAATACGCTCCATTAACTATGAATACGCAACCTAAAGGTACCGCAGCATCGCGCGGGCTCCTTTTTCTAGTTATTATTATTATTATCATTATCGTTATTATACTAAGATTATTATTATTATTATTATTAATATTATTAATATTATTAATATTATTATTATTAGTGTTGATATTATTACTGAAATTATCGTTATTATTAAAAGTAACGTTTTTATAAAAACTATCATTTCATTATTTTTATCATTATTATTATTATTAAAAGTATCATTAATATTAAAAACTATCATTTTTATTAAACTTATCATTTTTAATAGAAATATCATTGTTATTATAAAATATCATTATTATTATTATTTTAGTATTATCATTATTAAAAATTATCATTTTGAATAGAATTATTATTTTTATAAAATATTATTACTACAGTTAATATTAAAAATATCGTTATTATTAAAGTTATCATGATTAGAATTATCATTATAATATAATTAATATTAGTAAATATAAATATTGTTATTATTATTAGTAGAGTAATAATTATTATTACAAAATAATACAACTTTTACTCATTATTATTATTATTATTATTATTATTATCAATATTATATTATCAAATAAATATGTGATACAAAGTTATTTTTACCACACGTAATATAATTACATTAATAAAATATATGGTATTAAGTGAACTTAATAAATTTTATTACTTGAGATATATAAAAATATATTTTTATCATATATAAATTTCAATATAAATTTTTATTAATAAATGACTTGTATTATTTACTCTAATAAAATATGATAAATATATTTAAATATATAAACGACTATAATAAACATGTATTGATTTTGAAAGTCATTTTGGGTCAAGTTGACTATTGCATGATAATCTCGAGCATTAGGATTGTGATACACTACGACTTGACCTAAATTGTTAAACAGATATTAACAAACATGTGTGTATATATATATATATATATATATATATATATATATATATATATATATATATATATATATATATATATATACTTAATATAGGTTCGTGAATCCAAGGCCAACCCTACACTTGTTCAATGCCATCATTTGCATTAATCTACGAAAAACAGTATAGTGAGTTTCATTACTCCCTTTTTAAATGCTTTTGCAATATATATTTTAGGGACTGAGAATACATGCGCTTTTATAAATGTTTGACGAAATAGACACAAGTAATTGAAACTACATTCTATGGTTGAATGATCGAAATCGAATATGCCCCTTTTAGCTTGGTAGCCTAAGAATTAGGGAACTGGCCCCTAATTGATGCAAATCCTAAAGATAAATATATTGAGCCCAACAAGCCCCATCCATTATTGCAGATGTTTTAGTACTTCAAAATTATCATGTCCGAAGGATGTCCCGGAATGATGGGGATATTCTATATGCATCTTCTTAATGTCGGTTACCAGGTGTTCACCATATGAATGATTTTTATCTCTATGTATGAGATGTATATTATGAAAAATGGAAATGAAAATCTTGTGGTCTATTAAAATTATGGAAATGATCGATTATGATAAACTAATGAACTCACCAACCTTTTGGTTGACACTTTAAAGCATGTTTATTCTCAGGTTTGAAAGAGATCTTCCGCTGTGCATTTTCTCATTTTAGAGATATTAATTGGAGTCATTCATGGCATATTTCAAAAGACATTGCATTCAAGTCGTTATGTTCATTAAAGATTATGATTAAGCAAATGACAGATTAGGTCATTTATAGTTGGATATTATGAAATGGTATGCATGCCTATCAACTTTCGATGTAAGGAAAGGTTTTCTTTTAAAAACGAATGCAATGTTTGTAAAATGTATCATTTAGAGGTCAAATACCTCGCGATGTTTTCATATGTTATTGTATTCGTCCTTATGGATTAGGACGGGTCATCTCACCTGTTGGGCCGTCTGCTGGGCTGGCAGTCCGTTTAATAGAGCCATTTATTGGGCCAACCGGTTTCAATTAGGCCACACGTCCATAAGCCAAAGGCAGGCCGTTTATTTGGACTTGGCAGGCCATTTGTTTCTTGAAGCTTTTCAGGTTTTTGCCGTTTTCGCTCTAGATTCTTCATTTTAAGCCCATTTTCGTTGATTCTTCATTTTAAGCCCATTTTCGTCGATTCTTCTTGCGTTGTCTTCATAATCACTTGATCTATCAAATAAGACAATTAAATGCTCATTTTTCTAGAAAAAGATAATTAATTTGTGCTTTTAGGACTGAATATCGGGGGTAAAAACGTGACTTTTTGGCCGATATCACCCCTGTCAGAAGGCATGTTACTGAGTTATGAGTTAGGCTTGAATATTCTGAATAGAAAGCAACGCCCCATACCCCTGACGCCCGTGCAGCCTGACTACAAGCATACACGTTCAGACGGCTCATCCAATTGAGTGACCCGGTCAGGTGACGTATTAACGTTCCAAAAGGTCTAAACTTTCTTAAGCATAATAAAATACAAGGTATCCCATATCCGAGAGACGCAATGTGTGTTGATGCTTTCGTTAATGATTGGTTTTAAAAGATAGTTAGGCCCTTAAAAGAGGTTAATCATAAAGAACACCATGGCCAAGTCGATGTGACTTCTATGAACATGTTCGGTTATCCTAATGGTCTAATCCATTATGAGTTTAAACAAACAATTCCTTAATTAACAATGAATCCCTCAAGCAGGGTGCAATTCTTGAGACCGTGTTATGGTGAAGTGTACTAATCAGCACTAACCGAGTTCCATGACCTTACTTAGTAGAGGTACGGCTTACAATAACCGTTGTGATTCAGCACGCACGTACCACATTTATATGCTTGGTGACTACACTGGCATGGTCTAGGACCGACAATGTACTATGGGCCTAGTTAGATGTTTCACTACGAAAGATTCCTCAGTCAGAATCCAAGGCTCAGGTGGACTTACTACAACTGGTGTGCCAAATTTAAGCTTGCGTTGTATCTGATAGAGTTCTCTTACCTAGGGGTGACACAGATAATGTACTCTGAATCGGGGTTCGCGACTTCCCAATAACAGAGCCAATAACTACGTTCTATTAGTTGGAAAAGCGATTGAGTTTAAAGCATAATCGGAAAGCATCTCGACAACATACATAATCCATAATATTATTTCGGCATCATAACTAATTACATCATAGCATACACTAAAGATAACTACTCACTAATCATGGAAAAAATATCATAACTCATAATAATGGAAGACATTATATAAAGATAAAGGATAGAAGTACCAGTAGATTAAACGAGTTCCGAAAGTACAAAAGTGACAACTTCATACTCCAGACCGCTACTAATACAATCTTTGGCGTTCTTCTCCGGGTACTAAATTTCCCGCTCGGAGTCGAAGACCTTGAAAGTATGACTCTAATTATTGTAGTAAGATAGAGAAAGAAGTGAATTGATGTGTATGGAAAATGGGATGACAAATGGCCCTTAAATATGTAGTGACCCGAACTTTTCCATGTTTATATATATTAATTGAGATTGATATTTACATGACTAAATGTTTCCAACATGTTAAGCAATCAAACTTGTTAAGACTTGATTAATTGAAATAGGTTTCATATAGACAATTGACCACCCAAGTTGACCGGTTATTCATGAACGTTAAAACTTGTAAAAACTATACTATGACATATATATGGCTATATATATAGTTAACATGATTTTATTATAAGTAAGTATCTCATTAGGTATTTTAACAATGAGTTATATACATAAAAAATGAGACTATTAAATTAAGAAACTCGAAAACGATATATATAACGATTATCGTTATAATAACGTCTTACTAGGTACATATGAATCATATTAATATATTGATACACTTGGTTAATTATGTTAAATGATAAGTAAATATATCATTAATTGTATTAACAATGAACTACATATGTAAAAATAAGACTACTAACTTAATGATTTCGAAACTAGACATATATGTAACGATTATCGTTGTAACGACATTTAACTGTATATATATCATACTAAGATATATTACATATCATAATATCATGATAATGTAACAATTTAACATCTCATTTGATATAATAAACAATGGGTTAACAACATTTAACAAGATCGTTAACCTAAAGGTTTCAAAACAACATTTACATGTAACGACTAACGATGACTTAACGACTCAGTTAAAATGTATATACATGTAGTGTTTTAATATGTATTCATACACTTTTTAAAGACTTCAAGACACTTATAAAAATACTTCTACTTAACAAAAATGCTTACAATTACATCCTCGTTCAGTTTCATCAACAATTCTACTCGTATGAACCCGTATTCGTACTCGTACAATACAAAGCTTATAGATGTATGTACTATTAGTATATACACTCCAATGATAAGCTCTTAGCAGCCCATGTGAGTCATCTAACACATGTGAGAACCATCATTTGGCAACTAGCATGAAATATCTCATAAAATTACAAAAATATGAGTAATCATTCATGACTTATTTACATGAAAACAAAATTACATATCCTTTATATTTAATCCATATACCAACGACCAAAAACACCTACAAACACTTTAATTCTTCAATTTTCTTCATCTAATTGATCTCTCTCAAGTTTCATCTTCAAGTTCTAAGTGTTCTTCATAAATTCCATAAGGATAGTTTCATAAAAATCAAGAATACTTCCAAGTTTGCAAGTCTACTTCCAAGCTTTCTAATCCATTCCAAGTAATCATCTAAGATCAAGGAACCTTTGTTATTTACAGTAGGTTATCTTTATAATTCAAGGTAATATTCATATTCAAACTTTGATTCAATTTCTACAACTATAACAATCTTATTTCGAGTGAAAATCTTACTTGAACTGTTTTCGTGTCATGATTCTGTTTCAAGAACTTTCAAGCCATCCAAGGATCCTTTGAAGCTAGATCCATTTTCCTCATTTCCAGTAGTTTTATCCAGAAAACTTGAGGTAGTAATGATGTTCATAAAATCATTCGATTCATACATATAAAGCTATCTTATTCGAAGGTTTAAACTTGTAATCACTAGAACATAGTTTAGTTAATTCTAAACTTGTTCGCAAACAAAAGTTAATCCTTCTAACTTGACTTTTAAAATCAACTAAACACATGTTCAATATCTTTATGATATGCTAACTTAATGATTTAAAACCTGGAAACACGATGAACACCATAAAATCGGATATACGCCGTCGTAGTGAAACCGGGGGCTGTTTTGGTTTGGATAATTAAAAACTATGATAAACTTTGATTTAAAAGTTGTTCTTCTGGGAAAATAATTTTTCATATGAACGTGAAACTATAACCAAAAATCAAGGTTAAACTCAAAGCGGAAGTATGTTCTCTAAAATGGTCATCTAGACGTCGTTCTTTCGACTGAAATGACTACCTTTACAAAAATGACTTGTAACTTATATTTCTGACTATAAACCTATACATTTTCTGTTTATATTCATAAAATAGAGTTCAATATGAAACCATAGCAATTTGACTCACTCAAAACGGATTTAAAATGAAGAAGTTATGGGTAAAACAAGATTGAATATTTTTGATCTTTTTAACTACGGGAAATGTTTAACAAATCTATACAAATCATATCCTAGCTAACTTATATTGTATTATACATGTATTCTAATATATTATGTAATCTTGGGATACCATAGACACGTATGCAAATGTTTTGACATATCATATCGACCCATGTATATATATTATTTGGAACAACCATAGACACTCTATATGCAGTAATGTTGGAGTTAACTATACAGGGTTGAGGTTGATTCCAAAAATATATATACTTTGAGTTGTGATCTAGCCTGAGACGTATATACACTAGGTCGTGGATTGATTTAAGATAATATATATCGATTTATTTCTGTACATCTAACTGTGGACAACTAGTTGTAGGTTACTAACGAGGACAGCTGACTTAATACACTCAAATCTTTAAAACATAATAAAAATGGTTGTAATTATATTTTGATCATACTTTGATATATATGTACATATTTGTATAGGTTCGTGAATCGATCCGTGGCCAAGTCTTATTTCCGAGGAAGGAAATATTTGTGAAAGTGAGTTATAGTCCCACTTTTAAAATCTAATATTTTTGGGATGAGAATACATGCAAGTTTTATAAATGATTTACAAAATAGACACAAATACGTGAAACTACATTCTATGGTTGAATTATCGAAATCGAATATGCCCCTTTTTATTAAGTCTGGTAATCTAAGAATTAGGGAACAGACACCCTAATTGACGCGAATCCTAAAGATAGATCTATTGGGCCTAACAAACTCCATCCAAAGTACCGGATGCTTTAGTACTTTGAAATTTATATCATATCCGAAGGGTGTCCCGGAATGATGGGGATATTCTTATATATGCATCTTGTTAATGTCGGTTACCAGGTGTTCACCATATGAATGATTTTTATCTCTATGTATGGGATGTGTATTGAAATATGAAATCTTGTGGTCTATTGTTACGATTTGATATATATAGGTTAAACCTATAACTCACCAATATTTTTGTTGACGTTGAAAGCTTGTTTATTCTCAGGTGAATACTAAGAGCTTCCGCTGTTGCATACTAAAATAAGGACAAGATTTGGAGTCCATGTTTGTATGATATTGTGTAAAAACTGCAATCAAGAAACATATGTCGATGTAATTTATTTCTATTGTAAACCATTATGTAATGGTCATGTGTAAACAGTATATTTTAGATTATCATTATTTGATAATCTACGTAATGCTTTTAAAACCTTTATTGATAAAATAAATGTTATGGTTGTTTTAAAAATGAATGCAGTCTTTGAAAAACATCTCATATAGAGGTCAAAACCTCGCAACGAAATCAATTAATATGGAACGTTTATAATCAATATAAACGGGACATTTCAGTTGGTATCAGAGCGTTGGTCTTAGAGAACCAGAAAATTTGCATTAGTGTGTCTTATCGAGTTTGTTAGGATGCATTAGTGAGTCTGGACTTCGACCGTGTTTTCTTTAAAAATGATTGTTTAACATTTTTGTTGGAAACTATATATTATTAACATGTAAATATTATGTGATATATTAATCTATTAACATGTTTGATATTGTGTGATAGATGTCTACCTCTACCACAAATCCCATTGACTCACCTAATAATAACGAAGAGTCGAATATATATTGGCAAGATTCACAAGTTCCTGAAGATCCGGAAGAAGAGGAAACGGAACCGGAAGAAGAGGAACCGGAAGAAGAGGAACCAGAAGAAGAGGAACCGGAAGAAGAAGAAGTTCCGAAGGGGGGAATAGTAGGAACCACAGAAAACCGGTCAAATAAAAGAAAATCCTCAACCAATGGACCAAAGTTAATAATGGTCAATGGTGTTTCCGCTAAGGAAGCAAAATATTGGGAAAATTACCAATTTTCCGATGAATCGGATCCTGATGAGGATTCCAATGATGTTATAGAAATTACCCCGACTAAATTTAATGAGGCAAAAGAAAATAATAAGGGAAAAGGCATCAAAATAGAAAAATCTGATTCCGACCCCGATGAACTTTATATGTACCGTCAACACCCGTATTTTCAATATCGTGACAATAACCCGGGAACCTCTAAACCACCAGGTTTTTCTAAACCAATGTGCAAAATGACGACTCGTATTAGAGGAACATCATATATCCCTAGAAGATTAGGAAAAAGAACCAAGTCCGAAGAAGAAGAAATCAGTGATTCAGATTAGAGGGGTGTGAGCATGTTGTGTAATAAATGTATTGTAGTGTGCTTGTACTTTTATGTTCTATGTAAAAATTGTTTTTATTGTTTGTTTTTACTAATCTAATCCTTGTCTATTTTACAGTATAAAAACAAAATGGATGTTAAGGGTAGATAACCGAATATTTTAGAAGACCTACCAGAGGATATGATTGAGGAAATCTTGTCTAGAGTCGGTCAGAATTCATCAGCACATTTAGTTATGGCGAAATTAACTTGTCAAACATTTGAAAGACTTTCCAGAAATGCCTTAGTTTATAAAAGGCTTTCCTTTGATAGGTGGGGTATATCACATTGGGGAGACTTTAAGTTACGCCGTGTTTTCTTTAAAGCGTTAAATGCAGGGAACCCAAATGCAATTTTACGCTACGGGTTAAGAACCTATTTTGACTCAACATATCCCAACATAGGATTTCGTGAATTAGAAAGAGCTTCTAACATGCAACATAAAGAAGCATGTTATGCTTACGGGTTAGTGATGTTCGCTTCTTACCAAAGTGAGAAAAAGAACATCGGATTGCAGCTTTTAAGTAAAACTTTCCCACAAGTGACGGATTCAGTAGTTGGGGTGAGAAACAAGGTTTTTAGATTATTACGGGGCTGTTGGACATTACGAAACCCTCGTCCTTTTGACGACATTACAACATGCAGCCTAGCTAATGGTCATAACGGTTATTTTCCATAAGACCAAGGATGGGAAGTCGTCTTAGTAAAACCAGAATGCATGACTTGTTTCTGGACTTATGAATTACGTGTCTTTATTTCCTTTGCTGAACAACTTGCGTATTAACTAGATTTATCTTCAAAACTTTCCTGTATCATAGTGTACTATATTTCATGTTATATGTAATATGGCGAAGTTGTAAGTTTGAAGAATATTTGTATGTGATATATTATTATAATCAATTTTTCATATGGAATTGTAGTAGTTGAATTGTATATTAGCTACTGAGTATGAACTTAACGGGTAGGTAGTACCCAAATTTAAACTTATAAAACGTTAATATGAAGAAAAAGCTTTTATAAATGAGTTCATATTATGCTAGGAGATACTATTGACTACTCTTAATATTCTGTATGATTAAATTGTTTCATTTGACTATTTTGAAGGAAATGGCACCGATTACTCGACACACCTTGAATATGAGCGAAGAAGAATTTTGTGCCTTTCTTGCTTCAAACATAGCCGCAGTACAGGCCGTGCTACATACCAACAATAACTCTGAATCTAGCAATACAGCTAACGGTGCAAGAAATCATGTAGGATGCTCCTACAAGGAATTCACTGCCTGCAAACCTTCAGTGGGACCGAAGGACCAATCGGATTGAAACGGTGGACCGAGAAAGTTGAATCGGTGTTTGCCATAAGTAAGTGTGCTGAAGAAGACAAAGTGAAGTACGCTACGCATACCTTCACAGGTATTGCGTTAACATGGTGGAATACCTATCTAGAGCAAGTGGGACAAGATACTGCTTACGCGCTACCGTGGTCAGCATTCAAGCACTTGATGAAAGAGAAGTACCGTCCCAGAACCGAGGTTAATAAGCTCAAGTCAGAACTTAAAGGGTTACGAACACAGGGATTCGATATTACTTCGTACGAAAGACGATTCACAGAATTGTGCCTATTGTGTCCGAGAGCGTTCGAAGATGAGGAAGAGAATATCGACGCGTTTGTGAAAGGGTTACCGGAGAGAATCCAAGAAGATATAAGTTCACACGAGAATGCCTCCATACAAAAGGCATGTAGAATGGCTCGCAAACTAGTGAACCAGATTGAGGGAAGAATTAAAGAACAGGCGGCCGAAGAGGCCAACGTAAAGTTAGTCAAAAGAAAGTGGGAGGAAAACGGTGATAAGAGTCACCAAAACAACAACAACTATCCCAACAATCGCAACATCAATCACAACTACAACAAACGGCACAACAACAACAACAACAACAACTACAACAATCATCCCAACAACAATAACAACTGTAACAATAACAACAACAATCAGAAGCAGCTATGCCAAAGGTGTGAAAAGTATCACTCGGGGTTCTGCACCAAATTTTGCAACAAGTGTAAAAGAAATGGTCATAGCGCGGCGAAGTGTGAGGTCTACGGACTAGGGGTTAACAGAACGAAAGGGACAAATGGTGTCAGAACGAGTAATGGCGGAGCAAGTTATGCCAATGTAGTTTGTTATAAATGTGGAAAACCGAGCCACATTATTAGAAATTGCCCGAACTAGGAGAACACGAATAGACAAGGCCACGGAAGAGTTTTCAATATTAATGCGGCAGAGGCACAGGAAGACTCGGAGCTTGTTACTTGTACGTTTCTTATTGACAATAAATCTGCTTACGTTTTATTTGATTCGGGTGCGGATAGAAGCTATATGAGTAGAGATTTTTGTGCTAAATTAAGTTGTCCGTTGACGCCATTGGATAGTAAATTTTTACTCGAATTAGCAAACGGTAAATTAATTTCAGCAGATTATATATGCCGGAATCGAGAAATTAAACTGGGTAGCGAAATATTTCAGATTGATTTGATACCAGTAGAGTTAGGGAGTTTTGATGTAATAGTTGGCATGGACTGGCTGAAGGAGATGAAAGCAGAGATCGTATGTTACAAAAATGCAATTCGCATTGTACGAGAAGAAGGAGAACCCTTATTGGTGTATGGAGAAAAGGGCAAAATGAAGCTACATCTTATTAGTAATTTGAAGGCACAAAAACTAATAAGAAAAGGTTGCTATGATGTTCTAGCACACGTCGAGAAAGTACAAACTGAAGAAAAGAGCATCAATGATGTTCTCGTCACAAAAGAATTTTCCGATGTATTTCCGAAAGAATTACCGGGACTACCTCCATATCGATCTGTTGAATTTCAAATAGATCTGGTACCAGGAGCTGCACCAATAGCTCGTGCTCCTTACAGACTCGCACCCAGCGAGATGAAAGAACTGCAAAGCCAACTGCAAGAACTATTAGAACGTGGTTTCATTCGACCAAGCACATCACCATGGGGAGCTCCTGTTTTTTTGTCAAGAAGAAGGATGGTACATTTAGGATGTGTATTGACTACAGAGAGTTGAATAAACTTACCATCAAAAACCGTTATCCACTGCCGAGAATTGACGACTTATTTGATCAACTACAAGGCTCGTCGGTTTATTCGAAAATCGATTTACGTTCTGGATATCATCAAATGCGAGTAAAGGAGGATGATATTCCAAAAACTGCTTTTAGGACTCGTTATGGTCATTACGAGTTTATGGTTATGCCGTTTGGATTGACTAACGCACCAGCTGTGTTCATGGACCTTATGAACCGAGTGTGTGGGCCATATCTTGACAAGTTTGTCATTGTTTTCATCGATGACATACTTATTTACTCAAAGAATGATCAAGAGCACGAAGAACATTTGAGAAAAGTGCTACAAGTATTGAGGAAAGAAAAACTGTACGCTAAGTTTTCAAAGTGTGCATTTTGGTTGGAAGAAGTTCAATTTCTCGGTCACATAGTGAACAAAGAAGGTATCCAGGTGGACCCGAAAAAGATGGAAACCGTTAAAAAGTGGGAAACCCCAAAAACTCCGAAGTATATACGTCAATTTTTAGGATTGGCTGGTTACTACAGAAGATTCATCCAAGATTTCTCAAAAATAGCAAAACCCTTGACTGCATTAATGCATAAAGGGAAGAAATTTGAAATGAAGGATGAACAAGAGAAGGCGTTTCAGTTATTAAAGAAAAAGCTAACTACGGCACCTATATTGTCATTGCCTGAAGGGAATGATGATTTTGTGATTTATTATGACGCATCAAAGCAAGGTCTCTGTTGTGTATTAATGCAGGGAACGAAGGTGATTGCTTATGCGTCTAGACAATTGAAGATTCACGAGCAAAATTATACAACTCACGATTTGGAATTGGGTGCTGTTGTTTTTGCATTAAAGACTTGGAGGCATTATTTATATGGGGTCAAAAGTATTATATATACCGACCACAAAAGTCTCCAACATATATTTAATCAGAAGCAACTGAATATGAGACAACGCAGGTGGATTGAACTATTGAATGATTATGATTTTGAGATTCGATACCACCCGGGGAAGGTGAATGTGGTAGCCGACGCTTTGAGTAGAAAGGACAGAGAACCTATACCGGTAAAAGCTATGAATATAATTATTCGTACTAACCTTACTACTCAAATAAAGGAGGCACAACAAGGGGTTGTAAAAGAAAGAAAATTGAAGAATGAGATACCCAAAGGATCAGAGAAACATATTAATATTCGGGAAGACGGAACCCGATATAGGGCTGATAGAATTTGGGTACCAAGGTTTGGAGATGTGAGAGAAATGGTACTTAAAGAAGCACATAAAACCAGATATTCAATACATCCCGGAGCGGGGAAGATGTATAAAGATCTCAAGAAACACTTTTGGTGGCCGGGTATGAAAGCCGATATTGCTAAATATGTAGGAGAATGTTTGACATGTTCTAAGGTCAAAGCTGAACATCAGAAACCATCGGGTCTACTACAACAACCTGAAATCCTGGAATAGAAATGGGAAAACATTACCATGGATTTCATTACTAAATTACCAAGGACTGCAAGTGGTTATGATACTATTTGGGTAATAGTTGATCGTCTCACCAAGTCAGCACACTTCCTGCCAATGAGAGAAGATGACAAAATGGAGAAGTTGGCACGATTGTATTTGAAGGAGGTTTTCTCCAGACATGGAATACCCGTCTCTATTATCTCCGATAGGGATGGTAGATTTGTTTCAAGGTTCTGGCAGACATTGCAACAAGCATTGGGGAATCGTCTATACATGAGTACTGCCTATCATCCACAAACTGATGGGCCGAGCGAAAGGACGATACAAACGCTTGAAGACATGCTACGAGCATATGTTATTGATTTCGGAAACAGTTGGGATCGACACCTACCGTTAGCAGAATTTTCCTACAATAATAGTTATCATTCTAGTATTGAGATGGCGCCGTTTGAGGCACTTTATGGTAGAAAGTATAGGTCTCCGATTTTTTGGAATGAAGTGGGGGATAGACAGATTACGGGTCCGGAGATAATACAAGAAACTACCGAGAAAATTATCCAAATTCAACAACGATTGAAAACCGCCCAGAGTCGACAAAAGAGCTACGCGGACAGTAAAAGAAAAGATATAGAGTTTGAAATTGGAGAAATGGTCATGCTTAAGGTTTCACCTTGGAAAGGCGTTGTTCGATTTGGTAAACGGGGGAAACTAAATCCAAGGTACATTGGACCATTCAATATTATAGATCGTGTCAGACCAGTAGCTTACCAACTGGAGCAACCTCAACAACTCGCAGCTGTACATAACACTTTTCACATCTCAAATTTAAAGAAATGTTTTGCTAAAGAAGATCTCACTATTCCGTTGGACAAAATCCAAATCAATGAAAAACTTCAGTTCATTGAAGAATCCGTCGAAATAATGGATCGTGAGGTTAAGAGACTTAAGCAAAACAAGATACCAATTGTTAAGGTTCGATGGAATGCTCGTAGAGGACTCGAGTTCACCTGGGAGCGTGAAGATCAGATGAAGAAGAAATACCCGCATCTATTTCCAGAAGATTCGTCAACACCTTCAACAGCTTAAAATTTCGGGACGAAATTTATTTAACGGGTAGGTACTGTAGTGACCCGAAATTTTCCATGTTTATATATATTAATTGAGATTGATATTTACATGACTAAATGTTTCCAACATGTTAAGCAATCAAACTTGTTAAGACTTGATTAATTGAAATAGGTTTCATATAGACAATTGACCACCCAAGTTGACCGGTGATTCACGAACGTTAAAACTTGTAAAAATTATACGATGACATATATATGGTTATATATATAGTTAACATGATTTTATTATAAGTAAGTATCTCATTAGGTATTTTAACAATGAGTTATATACATAAAAAATGAGACTATTAAATTAAGAAACTCGAAAACGATATATATAACGATTATCGTTATAATAACCTCTTACTAGGTACATATGAATCATATTAAGATATTGATACACTTGATTAATTATGTTAAATGATAAGTAAATATATCATTAAGTGTATTAACAATGAACTACATATGTAAAAATAAGACTACTAACTTAATGATTTCGAAACGAGACATATATGTAACGATTATCGTTGTAACGACATTTAACTGTATATATATCATACTAAGATATATTATATATCATAATATCATGATAATGTAACAATTTAACATCTCATTTGATATAATAAACAATGGGTTAACAACATTTAACAAGATCGTTAACCTAAAGGTTTCAAAACAACATTTACATGTAACGACTAACGATGACTTAACGACTCAGTTAAAATGTATATACATGTAGTGTTTTAATATGTATTCATACACTTTTGCAAGACTTCAAGACACTTATCAAAATACTTCTACTTAACAAAAATGCTTACAATTACATCCTTTCATCAACAATTCTACTCGTATGCACCCGTATTCGTACTCGTACAATACAAAGCTTTTAGATGTATGTACTATTAGTATATACACTCTAATGATTAGCTCTTAGCAGCCCATGTGAGTCACCTAACACATGTGGGAACCATCATTTGGCAACTAGCATGAAATATCTCATAAAATTACAAAAATATGAGTAATCATTCATGACTTATTTACATGAAAACAAAATTACATATCCTTTATATTTAATCCATATACCGACGACCAAAAACACCTACAAACACTTTCATTCTTCAATTTTCTTCATCTAATTGATCTCTCTCAAGTTTCATCTTCAAGTTCTAAGTGTTCTTCATAAATTCCATAAGTATAGTTTCATAAAAATCAAGAATACTTCCAAGTTTGCAAGTCTACTTCCAAGCTTTCTAATCCATTCCAAGTAATCATCTAAGATCAAGGAACCTTTGTTATTTACAGTAGGTTATCTTTCTAATTCAAGGTAATATTCATATTCAAACTTTGATTCAATTTCTACAACTATAACAATCTTATTTCGAGTGAAAATCTTACTTGAACTGTTTTCGTGTCATGATTCTGTTTCAAGAACTTTCAAGCCATCCAAGGATCCTTTGAAGCTAGATCCATTTTTCTCATTTCTAGTAGTTTTATCCAGAAAACTTGAGGTAGTAATGATGTTCATAACATCATTTGATTCATACATATAAAGCTATCTTATTCGAAGGTTTAAACTTGTAATCACTATAACATAGTTTAGTTAATTCTAAACTTGTTCGCAAACAAAAGTTAATCCTTCTAACTTGACTTTTAAAATCAACTAAATACATGTTCTATATCTTTATGATATGCTAACTTAATGATTTAAAACCTGGAAACACGATGAACACCATAAAATCGGATATACGCCGTCGTAGTGAAACAGGGGGCTGTTTTGGTTTGGATAATTAAAAACTATGATAAACTTTGATTTAAAAGTTGTTCTTCTGGGAAAATGATTTTTCATATGAACATGAAACTATATCTAAAAATCAAGGTTAAACTCAAAGTGGAAGTATGTTTTCTAAAATGGTCATCTAGACGTCGTTCTTTCGACTGAAATGACTACCTTTACAAAAATGACTTGTAACTTATATTTTCGACTATAAACCTATACTTTTTCTGTTTAGATTCATAAAATAGAGTTCAATATGAAACTATATCAATTTGATTCACTCAAAACGGATTTAAAATGAAGAAGTTATGGGTAAAACAAGATTCGATATTTTTGATCTTTTTAGCTACGGAAAATGTTTAACAAATCTATACAAATCATATCCTAGCTAACTTATATTATATTATACATATATTCTAATATATTATGTAATCTTGGGATACCATAGACATGTATGCAAATGTTTTGACATATCATATCGACCCATGTATATATATTATTTGGAACAACCATAGACACTCTATATGCAGTAATGTTGGAGTTAGCTATACAGGGTTGAGGTTGATTCCAAAAATATATATACTTTGAATTGTGATCTAGCCTGAGTCGTGTATACACTGGGTCGTGGATTGATTCAAGATAATATATATCGATTTACTTCTGTACATCTAACTGTGGACAACTAGTTGTAGGTTACTAATGAGGACAGCTGACTTAATACACTCAAATCTTTAAAACATAATAAAAATGGTTGTAATTATATTTTGATCATACTTTGATATATATGCACATATTTGTATAGGTTCGTGAATCGATCCGTGGCCAAGTCTTATTTCCGAGGAAGGAAATATCTGTGAAAGTGAGTTATAGTCCCACTTTTAAAATCTAATATTCTTGGGATGAGAATACATGCATGTTTTATAAATGATTTACAAAATAGACACAAGTACGTGAAACTACATTCTATGGTTGAATTATCGAAATCGAATATGCCCCTTTTTATTAAGTCTGGTAATCTAAGATTTAGGGAACAGACACCCTAATTGACGCGAATCCTAAAGATAGATCTATTGGGCCTAACAAACCCCATCCAAAGTACCGGATGCTTTAGTACTTCGAAATTTATATCATATCCGAAGGGTGTCCCGGAATGATGGGGATATTCTTATATATGCATCTTGTTAATGTCGGTTACCAGGTGTTCACCATATGAATGATTTTTATCTCTATGTATGGGATATGTATTGAAATATGAAATCTTGTGGTCTATTGTTACGATTTGATATATATAGGTTAAACCTATAACTCACCAACATTTTTGTTGACGTTTAAAGCATGTTTATTCTCAGGTGAATACTAAGAGCTTCAGCTGTTGCATACTAAAATAAGGACAAGATTTGGAGTCCATGTTTGTATGATATTGTGTAAAAACTGCATTCAAGAAACATATGTCGATGTAATATATTTCTATTGTAAACCATTATGTAATGGTCATGTGTAAACAGTATATTTTAGATTATCATTATTTGATAATCTACGTAATGCTTTTAAAACCTTTATTGATAAAATAAAGGTTATGGTTGTTTTAAAAATGAATGCGGTCTTTGAAAAACATCTCATATAGAGGTCAAAACCTCGCAACGAAATCAATTAATATGGAACGTTTATAATCAATATGAACGGGACATTTCAAAATATAAAAGGAATTGGCTAGAAACGGCTGGCAAGCCGGTGTGGCAAGTCTGTGCCCATGCCCAGCGTGGGTGCTCGGTGTCTAGCAAGCTGGTGCTCGTGCCCGTTGTTGGTGCCCGGTGTTCGGCTGATCTGGAAAGTCGGCCTAGATGGCAAGCCGGCCTGGCAGGCCATTTTCTGGTGCTGTTTTGTTGTTTTGCCTGGATCGTCTTGCTTGTTCCCGGGATCGTAACTTGGTTTACGGGGTCGTAACTTGTCTTTCATCGTTTTCGCTCTAGAATATTCTTTTTAGCTCCGTTTTACTTGATACTTTTTGCATTATCTTTGTAATTACTTAATCTACAAAATTAACCGACAAAGTGATTATTTTGGCGATAAAGTTTGGAACTTTATTATTTTTAGGGACTAATATTATGGTAGAAACGTGAATTTTTAGCCGATATCATATATCTCACACTTAGACTTTGCTTGTCCTCAAGCAAATTTCTTGTTTTTAACTTCAAGGAATATTTTCGAAGTTTCCGTTCTATTGTCCTAAGCGGTTTGATTTTTTATTATAAGAGCGAAAAATAAGGTGAGTCCTCTATGTTAGGGTTGAAACTATCTCTGCAAGCATGCGAGGAGGTTACATGACTTAGGCTAGCTGTCATGGGTCACTCGAATCACACAAGTGTTTAGGGTTCCCTATAGATCTAAGAAATGAATTTGCTCTTAGCCAGTCATGTTGCACCCATCGTCATAGGCTTGATAAAGACTCAAATCCTTGTTACTAATGTGAAGGCAGTAATAACCATAGCTTCTAGGTCATTTGTCCAACATGGAAGGGTGAAAAAAGGAATTTTGGAGTAGTGGTGAAGTTGTTTAAAGGGTGTGAAAGGGTAACAAAGTCTTTTTAAAGACTTATATTCTGAAATTGGAAAGGTAGATAGGAGTGCTGATATTTTTTAGAAACACTTTCGGAGTTCTTTGAACTTTTTCTCTTTTTCTCTTTTTATAGTGATTTTTCACAGGCATTCTTTTGGTCGAGTTCTTCTTCGACGATTCTCCATTTTTTTCTACTTATAAGTTCTGCTCCTTTTCTCAGAACTTTGAATAACACATTTTTTTTTGGAGATTTTATCTCGATAAAATTTCTACTGGTAAACTTTTTGCAAGACCTTTGCCGTGATACTTGAGAAGTTTATAACATCGGGTTTTTCTAGGGTAATCTCATTTTCTAGATTTTCGTGTTGATGTGATAGCGAAGATGTGAATGATGTGGATGTCGGTTTGATGTGGTAAAGGTGTTGGTGTAGGTGTGTAGGGTTTATTTAGCTCTTCTGGTTATACCTATATCACATTTCGTTACTCGAAAATGTAGATCTAGAGCAATTTCTGATTCTGAGCACAGACATCAGCACTCTCAATGGAAAATAGTGAAACATTAAAGATGAATGCTTATATAGTCTTATTTGGGTGCCTCATCATAATCAATTTAGGTCAATAATGCCTAGTCATGCAATGCTCTATTAGAGATTTGGTTCGTCCCAACAAGATTTCTACCTTAGTTAAGCCTTAATTTTTATTTACAAACGTTTTTGATTTTGGAAAGTACTTTTTGACATTCCTAATAACGAAGAAGATCGAGAAAGTCTCTTGATCCAAAGGCAAGTTGGGCATGCGTTTAAATTTTACACTCCAACTTCGCTTGGTAAAGTTGAAAGGCTTATGAATGCCAAGTTCAAAGATTTTGTGGAGAAGTACCTTATTTTTAGGGCTCAATGTCAAAGATTTGACGTCAAGTAGTGGAGTGACTAAGGATTAAAAAAAACAAGAAGTTTGAATTTAAGACTTTTTTTAACCTGCAAACCACCAATATTTAACGGGCAGTTAGACCCTATTTTGAGTACTTAATGGTTGGAGAAAATTGAAGAGACTTTCATTTTATGCGAATGTCCCAAAAATTTGAAGGTGTTGTATGCTAGTCATCAATTGAAGATGAGAGGCCACGAGTGGTCTCAACTTATGATGAAGATTCATGGCCCTAAAACGGTAATGAACTTTACATGGTACACTTTTCGTAAGATGTTTAAAAAAATATTTGCTCCCGAAGCTGAAATAGAACGTTTAAGACTTGAGTTTATGGCTATCTAGCATGATGATTGATCAGTGGTAGAATTTACACTGATTTTAATCGTAAATCTAAATTTTATCATTAGTATACATCAAACCCTGCTCGGCTTATATGCCATTATATCAATAATCTGAATCTGGAAATAAATGATTCTGTCGATCAGAAGGTGTCTAATAACCTCCCTGAAATCGTGACCAGCGCTTTGGAACAAGAGCGAGAGTTAAAGACTATAGAAATGGGAAAAAGGAAGGTTGACAGACCTCAGATTGGTAGTCAAGGGTCACATTTTAAGAAGGCAAAAGCAACTATTTCATCACCACAAAATTCTAAGTCGGCTCCCCCACCGACTAAGGAAATCACGAGAGAGTTCCCTATATGTAACAAGTGTGGGAACAACATCCGGGCGAATGCAAAGCCGGGTTAAATGTGTGTTTTCGTTGTGGGAGACCATGGCATAAATCTTCGGAGTGTCATAGTAACACTCTATTATGTTTTACTTGTTTTGAAGATGATCACGTTCAAGCCAATTTTCCTATTTATTTGGAGGTGTAAGCTCATAAGGGTCAAAGGAATGAAATGGGAGGTACTAAAGCAAGACCTCGTGTTTATCAGATTATCGTATAAGAGGCAAAGGAGTCTCATGATGTCATGTTTGGTACCTTCAGCATAAATTATATACCCGCGCACGTGCTTTTTGACTTTGGTGCCAGGAAGTCGTTTAAATCATAAACTGATTGCAATAAATTGAATGTACCACTGAGTAAGCTTAAATGTCCATTAGAAGTTGAAATAACACACAACAAAATTATTATTGTTAGTGATGTGTATCGATATTGTAAACTTGTAATAGATGATGAAGTCATTTCCATAGATTTATTTCCCATGTAAATAGGAGAGTTTCATATTGTTGTAGGTATGGACTAGCTCGGCTATAATGAAAGACTGATTATTTGTCAAAAAAATGTTGTGCAAGTGCGGGCACTTAATGGATGGGTTATCATCATTTAAGGCCAAGAAATATATATCTCACGGGTGTGAATCTTTTTTCGTATGTTGTAGAACAATCTAGAGAACTTATGGAGTTGAAGAATATTCCTGAAGTGAAAGACTTTTCAGATGTTTTTCCCGACGAATTATAGGGTATCCCTCCGAATCCTCAAGTGGAATTTAGAATCGATATAGTCCCGGGAGCTTCCCGAATTGCAAAGACCCCTTATCGTCTAGCGGCTACTGAAATGCAAAAAATGATGAAACAATTACAAGCATTGTTAGATAAGGGCTTCATTAACCTTAGCAGTTATCCAAGGGTGCTCTTGTGCTTTTTTGTTAAGAAGGATGGTATTATGCATATGTGTATAGAGTACTGTGAACTTAACAAAGTAACCATCAAGAATTGGTATCCTTTGCCTAGAATCGACAACCTCGTTGATCAATTTAAAGGGGAGAACTACTTTTTTAAGATCGAATTGAGGTCGGGTTACCATCAGTTTAAGGTGAGAAAAGAAGGTATTCCGAAAACTATGTTTGGAACCCATTATGGGCATTACGAATTCGTAGTGATCTCTTCTGGGTTAACTAACACAACAACAGCGTTCATGGATCTAATGAATATGCGTGTAGACCGATGCTTGATAAGTCGACCATTGTCTTTATGGACGCTATTCTAATATATTTTAAATAAAAGTAAATAAGAGCACTTAGTTCATCTGAAACAAGTGTTAGAGACCTTGTGTGATCAGAAACTTTATGAAAAATTCTCTAAATGTGAGTTTTGATTGCGTGAGGTCCATTTTCTGGGTCATGTAATAAATTCTGATGGGATTTAAGTTTATCTGTCAAAGGTTGGAGCAATATTGAAATGAGATCCTCCTACGAACCCAATTTAAGTGGGAATTTTCTTGGGTTTAACGGGATATTATTGGAGATTTATTTAAGATTTCTCCAAGGTAGCTACTCCGGTGACTAAACTTACCAAGAAAAGTGTGCAATGGAAGTGGATAGAGAAGCAGGAACACACTTTTCAGTTGTTGAAAGACAAGTTAGTGCAAGCGCCGATTTTGGTCTTTCCAAAAGGCACAGAAGATATGGTTGTGTATTCTGATGCATCAAAGAAAGGTCTTCGTTGTGTCTTGATGCAGAGAGGTAAAGTCATCGCATATGCTTCTCGCCAATTGAAACCACATGAAAAGCATTAACCAACTCACAATATTGAACTAGTAGTGGTAGTCTTTACTTTAAACATATGGCGAAATTATTCGTACAAAGTGCAGTTCAATATCTAAACTGATCATAAGAGTCTCAAATATTTCTTTCATCAGCAGGATTTGAATAATCGACAGAGAAGATGGCTAGATTTGGTAAAATTTTACAATTATGATATTCTCTATCACCCCGAGAAGGCGAATGTTGTTATTGATGCCCTCAGTGGAAAGACCTTTTATCTACTCATTAAGGTTAAATGACTTGCTTTGGTAGATACTACTGCTATTCATAAGGCTATTAGAGTTGCTCAGGTTTCAGCCCATGAATCTGGGCAATTAAATAATGAATGGATGGTTGGACAAGTTTAATTGTTAGAAGAAGATAGTCGGGGTTTGCAAAATCGCTATGAGAGAATATGGGTTTCGAAGTCTTGTGAAGCAATGGAGAAATTATTAGAAACTACACATAAATCGAGATATTCAATACACCCTGGTGCTACCAAAATGTATAATGAGTTGAAAAATTATTTCTGGCGGTTGGGTATCAAGCGTGATATTCAGAAGTTCGGCCAAAAGTGTTTAACCTTCCTGCATGTTAAGGCAAAACATCGGATGCCTTACGATAAGCTCCAACCTTTAGAGATACCCGTGTGGAAATGGTAGAATATTACCATGGATCTGATTACAAAACTACCAAGAACGCATCATTATGATGCGATTTGGGTTATAGTCGACAGAGTGACAAAAAGATCCCTTTTTCTACCATTAAAAGAGGCTACATCTTCAGAAGTGTTAATAGATATTTACATGCGAGAAGCTGTTGCAAGGCACTCAGTGCCGGTTTCTATCGTTTCTGACAGAGATGTGCACTTTACTTTGCATTTTTAGAGAAAGTTTCAAGAAGAATTAGGTACAAAATTACACATTAGTAACGCTTTCCATCTTAAAACTGACGGTCAGAGCAAGAGAACGAGTCAAACTTTAGATGATATGCTTCATGCATGCGTTATTGATTTCGGAGCTAGTTATGATACTCACTTGCCATTATGTGAGTTTTTCTACAATACCATTCTTCAATCCGCATGCCTCCCTACGAAATGCTTTATGGAATAAAATGTATAACCCCGTTTGTTGGGGAGAAGTGGCCTAAATAGAATTGGGAAGTACAGATATTGTGTTACAAACAACCAAAAAAATTGACCAAATTCGAGAAAGGTTGAAGATGGCACAGGATCTTCAAAAGTCCTATGCCGATAAAGGAGAAGATCGATAGAGTTTCGGGTGGGGGATAAAGTTATGTTTAAGGTTTCTCCTTGGAAAGGAATAATTTGGTTCCAGAAACGTGAAAAGTTAGATCTAAGATTTGTGGACCTTTTGAAATAGTTTCCCGATTCCCGATATCGTTACCGAAAGAGCTTAATGATATTCATGACAATTTCCTTGTTTCGCAACTTAGAAAGTGCTTAGCCGATGAAGCGACATATGTACTGATGCCCGAAATCGTTTTAAATGATAAGTTGAAATGTTTTGAATATCCAGTGAAGGTTTTAGACTATAAAGTGAAAAAGCTTAGAAACAATCAGCGATGTTACTGAAGGTGCAACGGAGGTTTAGGAGAGAATCCTAGTTTATTTTAGAATCAGAGGAATGGATTATGGTTTATTGTCCTTCTGTGTATCAGGAGTGGTTCATGAAGACACAAACAACTCAATGGTAGAAGAGTTATAACAGCCAACAATTTCAGCATGAGTGCGCATCGGGCACTTTAGCTGTGTGCTCTGTGCACCCTCTCAGAACAGCAGGGACATGTGTTTATATTTTTGAATGATGAACGACTATTGTGAAAATTCGGGTATAAGTGAAGTTTCCAGATTTTTTACACCTCTCATTCCACATTCATCTAACTTCTAGATAAAATGATAATAGAGAACGAAGTTTGAGCTAGAAAATCCTAACTACTATGTTATAATTAATTTGGGATTCTACCAATTTATGTTAGTTATGGGGTCATTTTAGTCTTGTAATGCTAGTACAAGAGTTTGTTAATGTTAAAAATGCATTTGTCACTATAGTTTTTGATTTGAAGATTCGAAGTTACCTAATTATGTGAAGTAAATAATTTGTTTTAATCTTGTGTTAGGCTACGGATCCGTTAGCATGTTGTGCACTAGATATGTATGCACTTAAATTTATGTAGGTATTGTTTAGTTTTAGTATTGTTCCATTTACGCATTATGTACTCACTAAGCAAAATGCTTATTCCGTTAAGTTGTTTATGTGTTGTTTAGGTGAAATCGGTTCAAATGCAAAGTGTAAGGCCACGACCTAACTTTGTAAAAAATATTTTACGAATTCAGGGTGTTTCAAATGCAAGGCGGGCTCAAAGCATGGTAGATTAATCAGAACGTTTCTCAAGTTTTTTCATTATGTTCTCAAGTCCTTGACTCCCATGGACATTTGTTCTTTGAATGTCCATTTATGACACAAATCTGGTTGCAAAAGATAAGGTATATTCAAAATAATTTGAGTTGTTCTTAATGGAAGTATGTGGTCGACTTATTGTTGCTCATTGCTTCTAAGCGGAAAGCTAAATTTATAGTAGTTAAACTTCTCTTTCGTGCTACTATCTATGATGTTTAGAGAGAAAGGATGTGAGGTTCTTTAAGAAAAAATTGAGATCTAGTGCTCAAGTGTTTAATTCAATTTATTCAATGGTTCGTTTGAAGATTATGGTGATTAAAACTCAAGGGAAGTGCAAGAGATGAAAACCGACTAGAAAGTGTCATAATGTTTTGTTTTTTCTTGTTTGGGTCTGTAGGCTTGTTGCTCATGGGTTGGTTGTTTCTTGGAGTTGTGGTTGTTCGTCTTAAAGGCATGTCTCTAATGTAGTTTTACACTTCATTGTAACATAATATTCTTCATTAATATGTTTACCCAGTATATCCGTTTACCTAAAAAAAAAAAATGATATACTTTTTTGCGTAAAATTTTCATAATAGTAAAATATATATGAAAATAAAGAAGTACAAACGATATAAAAGGAAATTCAAATCTAGCCAGACAATCGGCATAACTACAAATGTAAACCAAGGGACCCACCAACAAGGTAGACCCTGATTAACTTGGAAAGTAAAACAAGCCTAAAATGCCAACAAATGATAACCCAAGTACAATTGCACTAAAAATAAAAAATAAATAGCAATGACGTTCTGGATAACGTCGGCAACCACCGCAACAACAACCAGCAAAACCATTCCAGACCAAACAATGGAAGTAACAGGAGAACGTCGAGATCTGTTGAGAAGTTGGGAATCGAAGAACAAAAGCAAAACTAGCAGCTAAAAATCATCACAAGACGTCACCAAATGATCCTAACGAACTAAAACATGTCCCTCACCCAGATCAGAAATTAGATCTCCAACAGGGAGACCATCACCCGAGACTCATGGTCATCGCCAACTGGGTGGTAACCACCAACGAGCACCATCATCGACACCGAAGAAAATATGAATAGAAGCTACCACACAGTCGTTGCAGTCGGTGGCCACCACCAACGGGGCAGTGGAACCACCAACCACAGCAGATGCCGACAGCTCCGACAGCCTGTTATTGAAATAAAGTAAACTACCTCGTCATTGCGTGAATTAGAAGAAAGAAACTGGGGATCAACGCATTTCCACGTCGAAGCAAAATCCAACAGCCTACTCCCTACCCACCGCGAGAATGGTGGCAGAGAAGGAGAAGTACCGCGAAAAAACATACAACCTTCGGGAAATACCATTGACCACTGGAACATAAAAAACCAAGGAAAAATGAAGTAAGCTAGGCTAACCGGAGAAGAAATAACAAAACCAACAGATCCAGCGATGAGGAGGGCCCTCCGGACCCCCAAAAGATAATGGTAGCTGAAGGAGGTAGCAAATGACAAGAAGCTACAACTTAACAAAGGAAAACAATGATCCGCGCAAGGAGACAAAGAGGAAAGTAGATCACTGAGAAAAAACAAGTGTCCATGAAAATGGTGGTTTGTAGGGAAAAAAGGATGTTAAAAGAACATGTTCAGGTGGCGGCGCCGGAGAGAGGGGTTAAGCTTTTAGGTTTCTGACAACTTCAAAACAACGTAGAGAGACGGAGGATCAAAGTATGAAAAGATTGAAAGAGGGTTTTATTGAGTAAATCTGGGTAGAAAATTAAGAATGCAAAGATGTGTGTATCAAATTTGAAGGAGAAAAGCATTGATATTGCTCTAATTATACATATTTATCTCGCAATATCTCCCTTAATTCGCTCGGTTTTTTATGATTATGGAGCCTATTTGTTATGCTTATGAGCTAAATGATTTGGGGACTAAGAGCTTGATTTGGTGTAAAATTGACCAAGTCTTGATCAAAAGTGGCAAAGAAAATGAAAAGTGCAGGAATCAGCTCAAAAGCGCCGCTCCTATTATAAGAGCGCCGCTCCATATGAGCAAAAACGTCGCACCTCAATGAAAAGCGGCGTTCTTTGCACGTTTTGGCACCATTTTCCACCAGTAGCCAGAAGCGCCGTTCCTTATTGCCAAAAGCGCCGCTCCTGATCAGAAAAAGCGCCGCTCCTTAACACAAAGCGTCGCCCCTGAATGAAGCCAAAAGCGGAGCTCCTTAAGATAGCCAAAAGCGCCGCTCCTGAACCAAAAGCGGCGCTCCTGTCGCTGTTCAGCCCAGAATTTTCAGCACTAAAAAAGGAATGAGATTAGGTCATTTTGGAGAGAGCTGCAATTCTAAGTTTTTATTTTCATCTCCAAAACCCTAATTTCATCATCTATTGGAGTTTTAAGGTGAATTGGAGTTTGAAGGTGAATTGAAGGAAGCTAGCTCAAGATCCATCATAGTTTTAGCTCTAGATCTTCATCTGTTTGTATTTAGGTTGTAATCTCCACCTTACTTTATCTAATTTTGAATCAATTGCTTGTAATAACTTAAGATGATGTTTATTTGTGATTTGATGCTTATTATTAGTGTAATCTTAGCCATGATTGGCTAAATCCATTGTGTTTGCTTATCTATGAATCTCTAATGCAAGGATTTGCCTTATAATCAATTGAATAATGTTGTTTGAATGAAATACATGAACAAGTGTTATTGTGTTAACTATAGATCCATTGCTATGCATTTGTTTTAGGCTTTACTTTGATTACATAGATTGAGTAGCCCTCTTAGTGATTTGAGAAGTGAATCAATTTGTGCTTCAGCACTATAAGTGATCTAGACAACTAGATTAAAAATTTCAAGTGATTGTGTTCATAATCTAAGTTGGTTTTCAATTGGCCTTTAGTTAAAATAGCGGTGTTCGATTATCTTAAGTGATTTCGATAGTTGAAGGGTTCTAAGTGATTTCAACCCAAGCATAATCTCAATAACCGTTCATGTTTAACTTGATCTTAGAATGTGATGCTTATATGAGTTCGCAAAGCGTAATTTGATTAAGGTTTGGTAGCAATGCTAAACATATAATAGTTCAACAACTAATGCGATAGCAATTTGGGTAAAATGTGGCAATCCAAGCATAGAGAGGATTGGATAAGTGAATACTACTTAGTTAACTGATTTAAGTCGTTAATACTTAGTTACTTGCTACTTGCTTCTAGTTTTAATTGTTAAGTTTAAGTTTATTCAATTGTGCACGTTTTAGTTCTAAATTAAAATCAATCAAAACCCCCAATCAAATAAACCTCTAGGACAATTAATAGTTTCAATTATTTGACTTGCATCGCTCTCTTGGGACGAACTTGAAAAGAATACTTACATAAAAAGTGCTATAATAACCGGGTTCTAAGTGCTCGTTAGTTGTGTGTGCTTATTTGTAGTGTTTGATTCTTATATAAATTTAGAGGGTAATTGATGTATTGTTCCGCACGTATCACACTTTCTTGGCGCTGCTACCGGGGAGCGGTTAGCTAGTGGGATATTTGATTTAAGCTTTTAATCGTCCGATCCTTTTGTAAGGGTTCGCCCTTACAAAGTTACTTTTCTCATTTTTATATATATTTTGTGTTGGAAAACCGCTTGTGTTTGTGTTGTGATTGAAGGATAGGTGCCTTTGGTGCATGAAAACAAGGTCCCAAAAGGATCAAGAGTTTACAAATCCATTCTCCGATCCAGAAAAACACGTGCACTGGGTTTATAAGTGTAGAGAAGTGCGGGTATCAAGGAAAAATTTTAAGGTTTGCCCATTTTGTTTAGAAGAGATGGATCCAAACGATCAACAAATTCACAATGAAGAGGGTAATCCAATCAACCAAGGTTCACCAGTTAATCAAGAACAACTAAATGATCCGAATGATACACCGATGTGGAACGCTAGATTGGTGGCACCAACGATGATAGCTCCGGCTATCACAAAACCACCAATTGGAGCCGATAATTGGAAGATTGAGGGTAACTTTTTCACGATGATCAAAGATATGTTCTTCCATGGGTTAATAGAAGAAAATCCGTTCGAGCATATTCAACATTTTAACGATATTTGTGATCTCTACAAAACCAAAGATGTCACTGATGACACTTTTAAATTAAGGGCATTCCCCTTTACACTTCAAGGAGACGCAAAAGTTTGGATAAGGAATTTGCCACCCGATTCTATTAGGAGTTTTCAAAATTTAACCAATAAGTTTATCAATCACTTTTTCCCTCCATCAAAGGTGGAGCGACTACGAATGGAAATCAATGGATTCACTCAATGGGGTGATGAAACTTTGTATGTTTTGTGGGTACGTTTCAAGAAGATGCTAAGAGCTTGCCCACCACACGGTTTGAGTAAGAAGGAATACATCAACACGTTCTACTGTGGTACTAATGCTTTGACTAATAAATATCTTGATTCATCTTCGGGAGGAGTATTTATGTATAAATCACCAAACGCGACCGAAACTTTGTTACAGGATATATCAGTTAATACATACGAATGGGCACCTTCATCGCGAGATTTGACAAGGAAAATTGTAGCACAAATTGAGAGCGATAATGGGCAAGTCACGCTTGCAAGCTTAAATAATCAATTTCAAATGTATGGGAAAGAGTTGAAAAAGCTACAACAATCGGTCGTCGTGATGCAAGTAGGTTGTCAAAGGTGCGAAGGGCCACATCTCACCAAGAATTGTCCCCAAATTAGTCATTGCAACCATATTGATCTAGATGACATTCCCATGAATTCGGATGCTCATGTCAAATACGTGAGCAATCAAAACTATCAACGGGGTGGAACATCAAACCAAAGCTACTACAATCCTAAACAAAAGCAAGTCTCATTCAGCAATCAAACCAACACACCTCCCGAATTTACAAACCAAGACCAAAACCGAAACAAAAGTTACAACAACTACTATAACCAAAACCGAAGCAACAACTTCCAATACCAAACCAACAACCTTACAACAATCAACCTTATAACAACCACTCCAATTCGAATTATCAAAACAACCAAGGTTATAATCAACTGCAAAATAACCAAGGTTACAATTAACAACCTCAAAAAAATATTCAACAATCCCAACCTTCGAAGAGTTTGGAGGAAATGATGTAAAGTTATATGAAGAAGGTAGTATCAACCGAAGCATATTTATTAAAGGAGAACGAGTTCTTAAAGGAACAATTGAAGCACTAACAAGCTTCATTTCAAAACCTTGAAAGCACCGTTGGAAGACTTTCCAACCAAGTTGCCGAAAGACCTCAAGGCACCTTGCCATCCAACACTCAAGTAAACCCTAACAATAACCGAAAACAAAACTAAAGCCAACAAAACAATAACACAAGAACCATCCCTATTGAAAACGTCAAGCAAATTGAGTTTGTCAATGCCATTTCAACAAGAAGCGGTTTAACTTATGAAGAACCACAAATTCAAACATCCCCAACCCAAATACCAACCCCTATAGCACCTACTACACAAACCGTTGAGAATGAATCAAGTGTTAATGGGGATTTGCAAAAAGCAAGGGTTGAAAGGAGTGACCCACTGAAGGTTAAGGGTAAAAAGAATGAAGGAGCACCTTTAAGGAAGTACATGGAACCGATTCCATATCCGCAAGCTTTAAGGAAGGAGAAAGTTGAAACTCAACTAAGGGACTTCATGGAAATGATGAAACAAGTTCATGTCAACATGTCGCTCATCCAAGTGCTTAAGGGCATGCCTAATTATAGGAAGTTCATTAAGGAATGTTCGGCTATCTTGCACAAGGCAAATATGAGGAGGTGTCAGCTACATTTCTCGTAGAGGAATGTTCGGATATCATTCAAAAAGCAAAAGATGCCTCCCAAATTGGGTGATCCGGGTCGTTTTATAATCCCATGCAATATGGGCGGGTCGGAAGTGTATGATGCACTTGTCGACTTGGGGGCTAGTGTAAATCTTATGCCCTATTCAATTTATAAAAAGTTAAATCTTAGGGAACTAAAATCGAACCGGATGGTATTGAAAATCGGGAACCAAACGTTTGATACACCAATCAGCATAGCCGAAGACCTTGTGGTCAAAGTTGGTAATTTAACTTTTCCGGCATTTCGTGATCCTCGAAATGAACGAGGATGAACAAGTCCCAATAATTTTGGGATGACCTTTTCTAAACACCGCCGATACAATTGTTTATGTGCAACAAAATAAATTAAGTATCGGGGTGAAAGATGAAATACTTGATTTTTATGTGCGTGAAGTTGATAAGAAACTAAATTTGTCAAATGTTGAGTCTTTTTGTCAAATCGATGTCATGAATTTGTGTGAAGAAAATGAATTAAGCGCTCTATTGGTGGTCGACATTTCGGATGTTGACCAATTTGATAAAAGTGAGGATTTTGATGTTGATAAAGAGTTTGAAATGTTTATGAAATCTTGTGATGAAAATGATTTTGAAAAAGTTTGTGAAGGTAATATTGATGCAAAAGCTTGCGAGAATGTTTTAAGTAACCTCAATATGGTCAAGGAAGTAAATTTGGACCTAAATGTAGGGGGGATGTTGTTGGTAAAAAGGTCTCGTTGAACCCAATTGTGGAAAGTGTTGTTGAGAAGGTGGTAAAACCCACCCAAGTTCTTAAGAAAGATGAAAAATGTGCTTTTGACAAAGTTAAAAAGAGGTCATTACAAACACCAGTCTTAAAATAAAAAGTCAAGGTCGATAATCACTATGGAAACACCAAAGGTTCAAATCAGGTGACAAGGTCTTATTATTTAATCTTAAGTTTAAAACATCACCCGGTCGGTCTAAGTCAAGATGGCATGGGCCGTTTGTTGTTAAAAGCAAACTTGAAAAAGAATTTGTTTAGTTATTTAGAAAGGGCAGCCCATTTAAAGTTCACGGGGATCGTTTGAAACTCTTTAACGATGAAGTCAAGACAACGGGGCTTGATGACATCGTCTTTAAACCCCCATGACAACCTTGGGCTAAAACGGGTCAAGTGATAGACCCGTGATCAAAACAATCACATTTGTGTTATATTTGTTCATTTTAGATTAGATTTCATGTAGATTTGTATGCTATTCCTTTTGTTAGTTGTATTTGCATATAGTTGCATTTCATGCATATGGGTAAACTGGAAAATACCAAAAATAGTTTGTGAATGAGTCAAAATGGACTTAAATCTGCAAAAACTGCATTCAGGTATGAAAGCAGCGCTTTTGACCTAGAAGCGGCGCTTTTGATCTTAAAAAGTGGCGCTCCTATTTCTTAATGCGACGCTTTAGTTTGTGATTTAGGACCAAAAATGGACAGTGGTCAAGAGCGACGCTTTTGTTCTTCAAAAGCGGCGCTTTTATTTTCCAGGAACAGCACTTTTGATTTAAAAGCGGCACTCCTAGACCTGTGTAATTAAATTTTCTGCACGACCCAAACACTTCAAGATTGTGAAGCTTTTGCTATGGAATTAAATGTAGGGGGAGCACCTTGCCCCATCAATGTTTGAATGTGGGGTATTTGATTTGTGCTAATATCATGAAGCCATCTTTGTGTCTGTTGTTTGCTGAATTGTTTTTAGGGAAGTGGAAAAGGAAAACGCTTTGCAAAGTCAACCAATATTCATGAATGGTTGCAAGTAAATTTGTGTGATGCTAATGTTCATCATGATTTGTGAAACAATTTTAATAATTTGGCATGTAACTTAACTTAATTTGAGAATTATCTTGTGGAATGTCAGATTATTGATTCGGTGTGAGGTAGTACACTTGTATTGCTACTCTCACACAGGATCACCATTATGCATGTAATAATTTGACAATTGTGTTTGGACGCATTTGTGTATGCTTGTGGTATTCTTGCTTATTGTGATTCTTAGTGACAGGATACACTTTTTGATTATTAATCCAAGCCTGGCATTAAGTTCAGGCGTCAAGCTCATCAACTTGCATTCTTTGGTGATTAAGTTTTCTCGAATGGTGACAATAAAGATCGTTTAATCTACTCCGGTTTTTATTTTCTCTTTTCTCTCATCTATTTTATTTTCAAAATGCCCCACATTTTTACTTATTCTATCATTTAAATGTAATGAGGGCATTGCATCAAACTAAATGTAGGGGGAGAGTTAAAATATCGGGTCATTTTGAACTTTTTTGGGTAAACTTGTCACACACTCTATAAAGATTAAAACTTGCAATGTTGATCAATTTTTGGAACAAGTTTTTTAACCATTACATTAACTTATATCATAACCACTAAATTGGTTAAAACTTGCAAAATTTTTAAAATTTTTGGGAAAGTAAAGTCTTTTCCTTATTTTTCAAAAGCTTAAGGAAGTAAAGCCTTCCTTTTGTTTCATATTTGCAATTGACAAAGTGAAAGTAAAGTCTTTCACTTTTCATATGATTTTACGCTAAAATGATAAAATTTTTGAGAAAAATCAAACTTGTGCTTGAAAGTTAAAGTCTTTCATGCATGTTGCACCAAAATCAAGTGTTTAAAGCATTATGCTTTAACACTTCCGGATGAGTCAAGTCCATCCATAATAGGGAGTCAAGTCTCCCGAATGTCGTTTTACTTGGTGTGGGATACTTCCTAATCCACACCATTTTATATTGACATTGGTTGTCTCAGCATTTCATGATGTTTCAACCGATGTATCATACCGTGGGAAGAGGCGCCTCTGAGCTTTACCGTGTGCTATCTTCTTGATGAAGAGCAATGGCTTCATGCTAGTGTTGCTAGACAACATACTCCATAGCCAAAAGCTATGGCACACTTGTGCAATCAATTAACGGAAAGGTAGTAACTACTTCCTACATTTTCTCAACATAAGCATAAAAGCTTGTTATGTGGGAAGTAGACGAGTGAATAAAAGCCTTGAGTTTTGACACTCCCGGGAGAGTCGAGTCCTTCCAACATTTAATTTTGGAAGTCAAGTCTTCCTAACTTGGAAGTAAAGTCTTCCAAGTTATGTTGTTCCAAGCTTGGGAGTAAAGTCTCCCAAGTAGTTTGATCTCAAAAAGGCCTAATTTTGGAAGTAAAGTCTTCCATATTGCTAAAGGTTTCATCTTTAGTGTTTCGAAGTGATTAACAACCACTCATCAAGGAAGTCAAGTCTTCTCAATTATGGAATTGATGGACTTTCTTATTTAGCTACGTGGGGCCCTAATTCCACGAACCTCCGTCAATGCTTTCGCCCTACTATGAGAGAAACCATAGAGTTGTGATAGAAAGCTTGATGAGTGTCGGTCATCCCGAGCCCGGGTTAACCAATAAAGATATGGGTACCCAATCCCCTAGCTTTGGCACACCCACCTTAACCCTAAATATGGAATTGAAGATTATAATTCAGAATTGACGACCATTATTTGGAATTGACGAACATTGGTGTTTTGGGGGCATGGAGGTGGAAGCGGGATAGACATCGCGGGTTGATTAGGTAAGCATACTTTTCAGAGGCATACACTTTATACATGATAGACTTCTTGGAGATTTGTGATTTTTATGATATTCATGGCCCTTGTTCATTTGGGGTGCATTTGGGATCATTTTGGGTACACTTTGGGTTTGATTAGGCAAGTTTGAAAAGATTGTGAATGATTATGAGAATCGGTTTGATTGATATTTTGGTGAGTTAATGGCTATCCCGTAAATCCTACATATTTGGTCAAGGTCAAGGAGGTCAAAGTTTGAATTTGTGAAGATTTGATGCTTAGTTAGTGATGTTCGATGACCTTATAGGAGATGGAGTTAACCTTAACCGGGGAATTATTGATTTGGGTAGATTTAGGCTTGAAACGTGTTTGTGTTGGTATTTATGGATCGAAGACTTGAAGAGATTGTTTAAGGTGTTGCATTGAGTTTATGTTAGAAGAAGAAGGAAGATGATGTTTGTGCTTGGTCCTAAGCAAGTGCAAGTCTTGGAGGTCACCATAGCCATCAATGTGCATATTCATGAAAGGTATAAATTGTTTCCCAAACTTTTTGCACTTTGGCTTTGATCACCTATTTGTTCTCTATCTCCAAAGCTTGTTTTGTTGATTTGCTTGCTTGAGGACAAGCAAGGTTCAAATGTAGGGAGTTTGATATTACTCTAATTATACATATGTATCTCGCAATATCTCCCTAACTTCGTTCGATTTTTGATGATTTTGGAGCCTATTTGGTATGCTTATGAGCTAAACGACAATTTGGGGGCTAAGAGCTTGATTTGGTGTAAAATTGACCAAGTCTTGATCAAAAGTGGCAAAGAAAATGAAAAGTGCAGGAATCAGCTCAAAATCGCTGCTCCTATTATAAGAGCACCGCTCCTGATGAGCAAAAGCGCCGCACCTCAATGAAAAGCGACGTTCTTGTGCATGTTTTGGCGCCATTTTCCACCAGCGGCCAGAAGCGTCGTTCCTTATTGCCAAAAGCGCCGCTCCTGATCAGAAAAAGAGCTGCTCCTAAACACAAAGTGTCGCCCCTGAATGAAGTCAAAAACGGCGCTCCTGAACAAAAGCACCGCTCCTTAAGATAGCCAAAAGTGCCGCTCCTGAGCCAAAAGCGGCGCTCCTGTCGCTGTTCAGCCCAGAATTTTCAGCACTATAAAAGGAACGAGATTAGGTCATTTTGGAGAGAGCTGCAATTCTAAGTCCGATTTTCATCTCCAAAACCCAAATTTCATCATCTATTGGAGTTTGAAGGTGAATTGAAGGAAGCTAGCTCAAGATCCATCATAGTTTTAGCTCTAGATCTTCATCTCTTTGTATTTGGGTTGTAATTTCTACCTTACTTTATCTAATTTTGAATCAATTGCTTATAATAACTTAAGATGATGTATATTGTGATTTGATGCTTATTATAAGTGTAATGTTATCCATGATTGGCTAAATCCATTATGTTTGCTTATCTATGAATCTCTAATGCAAGGAATTGCCCTATAATCAATTGAATGATGTTGTTTAAATGAAATACATGAACAAGTGTTATTGTGTTAGCTATAGATCGATTGCTATGCATTTGTTTTAGGCTTTACGTTGATTACATAGATTGAGTAGCCCTCTTAGTGATTTGAGAAGTGAATCAATTTGTGCTTCAACACTATAAGTGATCTAGACAACTAGATTAAGGATTTCAAGTGATTGTGTTCATAATCTAAGTTGGTTTTCAATTGACCTTTAGTCAACATAGTGGTGTTCGATTATCTTAAGTGATTTCGATGGTTGAAGGGTTCTAAGTGATTTCAACCCAAGCATAATCTCAATAACCGTTCATGCTTAACTTGATCTTAGAATGCGATGCTTATGTGAGTTCACAAAGTGTAATTTGATTAAGGTTTGGTAGCAATGCTAAACATATAATAGTTCAACAACTAATGCGATAACAATTTGGGTAAAACGGGGCAATCCAAGCATAGAGAGGATTGGATAAGTGAACACTACTTAGTTAATTGATTTAAGTCCTTAATACTTAGTTACTTGCTACTTGCTTCTAGTTTTAATTGTTAAGTTTAAGTTTGTTCAATTGTGCACGTTTTAGTTGTTAATTAAAATTAATCAAAACCCCTCAATCAAACAAACCCTTGGATAATTAATAGTGTCAATTATTTGACTTGAATCGCTCTCTTGGGACGAACTTGAAAAGAATACTTACATAAAAAGTGCTATAATAACCAGGTTCTAAGTGCTCGTTAGTTGTGTGTGCTTATTTGTAGTGTTTGATTCTTATATAAATTTTGAGGGTACTAGATGTATTGTTCCGCACGCATCAATTATCAACCCTTATGTCTCAGTGGTACACCCAACACCTTGTATGTTGGATAGGGATGAGAGGTCTCAAGTTAAAGTCCCCTCCTTTAAAACATTGTACGGTATTTACCTGATTTATGGAGTGTCCCTATAAGACCCTGAATTTTATGCATCAGAAAGTGTTCTCAAAAAGTGTCAGGAAAAGTCTACTTATACTTATGCACTTTCAAAATTTACATCAGAAAACTGTGTTGCATTCCTTTTCAGTTGTAGTGCGCGACGCACGCTCATATGCGCGGCGCACAATAGTAGCTGGCAGCAAGCTTCGTTATTTTAAGGGTTTAAAGAGGATGTTTAGTTCTTTTCACCTTGATGTCGGGTTTTATACCCTAAAAGTGATCCCAATCTCATTCTTATCCTCTTTTCCACCAACCAAACCTTAGAGAGAGAGAGAGAAGGGTTTCTAGAGAGAAGAAACTTGAGCTGGTGATGAAGATAATGATTTTTGCCCAAATTGGAAGCGGGTCTTGGTTCTCCATGATGTTCCTAGCTCTAGCTCAGTTTTGGAGTTGAGGTAAACCCTAGATCCGATTTTATTTACTTTGATCTTGATTTGGGGTCAGGGTTTGTGCTAGTTAGGGTTATAAACCCCATTTCTTGTGAAATTTGGGGGTTTTGAGTATTGTCAGTGTAAATGAACCCGATTATTGTGGGTTTAGGGTTTGATGACGAATTTGGAAGTATTTGTCATGGTTTGGGTGTGAAATCACTAGATTGTAAGTTTGTAGTGATTTTGGTGTTCTTAAGAACATGTTGTTGGTCAAAATGGATGTTGATCTTGATTTGTTGTCAAACTAAATTTTGAGTCGAGTTTAGGTGAATCAAGTCAAGTTTAGGTGAATCAAGTATATAAATACTTGGTTTAGGTGTTAATTGGGGTTTTGAAAATATAATCACTAGCCGTTAGTGATTATGGGCGTTTTTGTGACTTGTGTCAAAATGGGTAAAGTGAATTGGGTCAAATTTGACGATGACACTAGTTTTGGTCAAATGAATGTTTAAACATTTGTGTTAAGCGTAAAATGACTTTTTGGATGTAATTACTCGTGAGAAGTAATTTTGGGTTAAAATGATATTTTAACATAAGTCAAGCATGGTCAAATGCAATATGGATCAATATTGCACGTGTTGTGGTTTTAGTGTAGAAGACGGTTTGAAATGATCACTACCTAATTAGTAATCTAGTGTCGAGACCTAGGTTGGTCTAATTGGTGTCAAGTATAATCTGGGTTAAATTGTACTTTGTAGAGTGGATTTGAATTACCACCCGAAGTGGTAATTGGTTTGTGTCCATTAGGTGTTAAATCGGTGGGTTTTGGCAAGCAAGGTGTGATCCCTCGGCTAAGGGATGTTTGTGTCGGGTTCTCGTTTAGAGAATGGCTATTTATGTGTATATTGTACCTATGTGTGGTATAGGTGGTTACTTGCTCGGATTTGAGGACAGAGATCATGTTATACATGACTTCTAAGGGCAATCCAAGGTGAGTGAAATAATTATACGTGTATGTATATGATGTATTTACTTGTGTGGTGTGAGATGTAGGTTAGTCGAAGTGTTAAGACACCACATTTTACGTGACGAGTTGTTTAGTCGAAGTGTTAAGACACCACATTTTACGTGACGAGTGGTTTATTCGAAGTGTTAATACACCACTCCGGGAAGAATGAAGGGTGGACTAGTCAAAGTGTTAAGACACCACCTGGGGGGTTAGTGATACGACGTGTTAAGTATGCTAACGGATGTTGTGAATACCGATAGTCCTTCGAGAGCACCATTCCCTTGTACTATTGGTTAACCATGGTTGTGTGAGTTTTGTGTTAGCATATTAAAGTGCGAACTATATGCTATGGCGATGCTAGCTTATTATGAAATGCGGATATTTAGTTTTACATTGTGATTGCATGGTTGTTGAATTGCTAGCTCGTATGCGGTATTTGTGTAAGTGTATACAAGTAAGTAGATTATATATGTATATGTATAATTATTGCATTCACTAAGCTTTATGCTTACCTCTCTCGTTGTTTACGTTTTTACAGGTAATTGTGATTGTGAAGCTACCTATTTGTTAGACTAGATGAGTAGGAGCGCTTGGGCTCGAAAGGGTAGCTTTTGGATACTTGGACGCGGATTGGGGATTTGGTAGTCCTCGGAATTATGCTCTTGGTATCGGGTTGGGTTATAGAGTCCTAACTTGTATAAATGTATAAATGGGTTGAATTAGTCACGTCCTTGTATTTATGGGTCGTTGGAGTCCCAAGGGTCGAATGCTCTTTTGTCGTATAAAACTCGTTTGCGTATTGTTTGAAATAGTTAAACTTAGTTTGGTCGAATGAAACTTGTTTTGGATTAAAACTTGGGTTGTCTTGTGTTAAAATTTGGCTGACCCTGTTTTGTGTTATAAGTCACGCCGCGCGGTCATATGAACGTCGCGCATATGTGTCTGGTCCCAAACTGGCTTTCAAAAAGATAAAAAAAACGTTTGTTTTCTCTTGTTACGTTTTGGGGTCATTACAAGTGGTATCAGAGCGTGGTCTAAGGGATCTAGGTAACTTTGTGATAGGTTCCTAGACTTAGACTTGAGGATGTGGAATTGTATGCGGACTTTTAGGAATGCGGGTCGGGATGATAATAGTTAGTGCCTTAGTGTAGGTACACTAACTAGAAGATGTGGATATGTGGGGCCTTAATTGGTATTTGTGCTTGTACCTTAGATAGATAGTCGCCTAAAGTAGTAGGTTGACTAGGAGGTTGTTTGACGATAGATCCTTAAGTAGTGGGATGACATTGCGGTTGTGATTATGTGCAATTATTATTATATTGTATATAGGTGTATATACATGTATCTTCTGGTGCGGTGTCCTAGGGACGAATCTATTAGAGAGATTCGGATGTTTGAAGGTTTGAGTATTCAAGCTCACGGTAAGGACATTGGTCATTCGGGTACTATGAGTTATCGCGTATTGTTTTATGTGAATGTTGTGCTAGTCCGGGTAACGTACTTTGCGTGGCCATGTGGAAATGGTAAGGTACACAATTGTAATAGTGACTGATCACCATTATTAGGAAAGTGTATCTTGACACCAATCATGACATGACAAGACCAAATGGAGGAAACATGGCATGGTTGGGGTAGATACGGGACGAATTAGGAATCTTTTATTAGTTCCCAGGATATAATGGTTTCGGGTGCTGTGCTTGTTGTCACATCGAGTTTGTTATGAGTCGGGAAATGTTACAGTGGTTTCGGTTAGCTAAGGTGAGTGAGCAAACTCACAAGTTTGGTGCTTGTTTAGTCACCCTTTGGGTACACTATTGAGATTGTCATTGGTTGTAGTTACACATTGTAACTAGGATGACCGATTTATGTGTGCGTGTGTGTGCGACGAGGACTTAAATTTCGTAATGGGATGCGACAAGTCTAATGATATTAGTTTGGGGTTGCACTCGGTAGAGTGTGTGGTTAGAGAATTTTGTAAGGATTCTAGTTGTGAGTAGCCTTGGAATTAGCGTATTGAGGAGTCTTCGGGTCGTTAAACTCACGGGAGTGAGACCCATATGACAATGATTGCGTTAGTGTGTTAGTGTGTTAGTGTGTTGTGGATTATAGGGTAACATTCCTAACGGAATATCCCATGTAGTTGTGGTTGTGCCGATATGTGGAAGGGTGTAAGACTTGGTGTTCCCGAGCATCTCCTTAGTGTTGGATGAAAGGCTTCGTTAGGCTATATCGTTTAGCCATGTGGAATTTTGGGTAGCGTGTGATCTCCAGTTTCTTTTGATAAGACAATAAACCGTAACGTGTGTCAGGAAGGTGTGACTTCGGGTCATTATTGTAGAGAGATGGGTGACATCGGGTATATGGAACCCAAAGATCGAGTTTCTAAATCTCGGTAGATTGTAGTGGGAGTCTGCATGACACTGCGTCAGGTGCCCTCTTATACCTGCTAGTGTAATGTTCAACTCCGGTGATGGTGTGATCACTTTGTGCTTTGGGTGCCCGTGAGATACCCTTGAAAGCGGCGGAGATTACAATAGTGATCTACGGATGATAGTAATTCGACAGTTGTGAAATTCGAAGTTTAAGAGCATTGCGGTAAATAATTCTTATGAATGACGGATGAGCGAATCTTGTTGCTCTTAAGTGATAGACGGGTAGAGATGACCGGTGAGCCGGTGATGGACTTAATGGTCGGTTAGACCGAAGGTTATGATGAAGTGTTGATATTGCGGTCGACGCAATTATTGTGTCGAATTGATCACTCTTTTAAATAAGAGTGAGCAATTGCTGGTAAAGGTTCGTTGAGTGGAAGATCGGGTGATCTAGACTGAGAAGCACGACTAATTAAGTGGAGTGGCATATGCCTAGGCTTAGAGGAATATGTAAGACTTCTGTGGAGTTCGATTTGCGAACGATGAAGGGCTGTTCGTTGTGAATTGTGGTATGAAGGTGCGATGTCGTCGGATGTACGACATCTCTAGTGATTGTGTATGACGGCTCTGAGAGCCTAAAGTTAATTCGCGGTGATTTGGTGTTTATGATCAATGATAAGAATGATCATGTGTGTTGTGGAATGGTAATTCCGCGGGATGTTATCATCTTAGCGGTGAGAATGTGGAGTGAAATTCCAAGTGGGGAACTTTTTTCTGCCGACCGAGGAAGTTCCGGTGTTGTTAAATCTAGTGAAGTGTTGGAGTGTACCGTGTCAGGCCTCAATAGGGATTCAGAGTTCCTAACGAGGAAGAGTGACGGGTGGTTGATATCGACTCAAGATCGTGCGTTATGATTGTGAGTTACGATTCTGGAATGTTGTGTGTAGAGTTTGTGATGATGGGATCGAATGAAGCCTAAGTCTTCTTAACTAAGGTGGTCGTGTAGTACCAAAGTGCGGTATGAGACCAAATGTGAAGCTTGAGATATCGGAGTGAGAGAATGAAGTTGTCATTGCAGGTGCGCTCATAATGTAAATCTGGGTTGCTATGAAACTCGGATAGTACTATTGAGTAAGTACAAGTTAGATATTGTGGTTGTTGCTGTATTTTCCCTGTCGGGAAACGTGATCGTGGAAATTGTCAGTGGATTATTCCACTTTATGGACGATTGTGAGTGATAATGCTAAAAACGAACATATATTTCATAGCATTATTCCTCAAGAAAGACAAGCTTTTAGTTGAAGTTGTCCTATTTACAAGTAATATTCGTTTAAATAATAAAAGGTGAAGACAAAAGACAGATTCGACGAATTGAAGACGCAAACGACCAAAAAGCTCAAAAGTACAAAATACAATCAAAGAGGTTCCAATTATTGATAAGAAATGTCTCAGAATTACAAGAGTACAAGATTCAAAACGCAAAGTACACGATATAAAATAGTACGCAAGGACGTTCGAAAATCCGGAACCGGGACCAGAGTCAACTCTCAACGCTCGACGCAACGGACTAAAAATTACAAGTTAACTATGTATATAAATATAATATAATATATAATTAATTATATATATTATATTTATATATTAAAACCGTCGGCAGACTAGGATCCAAACTTGTGTGAGCTGGATTTACGAACTCCGCGACTCGCAGAGTTTGTAGTGCAAAAATGCCGCAACTCGCGGAGCTGTCCTGGATAAAAATGCCTATAAAAGCTCGCGCATTCTGAACGTTTTAAAATATCCATCCATCAATCTCTCTATCTATATGTAAACGTATATATATATTTATATTTTAATTTTAATTTTAATTTTAAATCCTAATGATAAGGGTATGTTAGCGAATGTTGTAAGGGTGTAAGTCGAAATTCTGTCCGTGTAACGCTACGCTATTTTTAATCATTGTAAGTTATGTTCAACCTTTTTAATTTAATGTCTCGTAACTAAGTTATTATTATGCTTATTTAAGCCGAAGTAATCATGATGTTGGGCTAATTACTAAAATTGGGTAATTGGGCTTTGTACCATAATTGGGGTTTGGACAAAAGAACGACACTTGTGGAAATTAGACTATGGGCTATTAAAGGGCTTTATATTTGTTTAACTAAATGATGTTTGTTAATTTTAATATAAAGATTTACAATTGGACATCTCTATATATAACCATAAACACTCGATCGGACACGATGGGCGGGGTATTTATATGTACGAATAATCGTTCATTTAACCGGACACGGGAATGGATTAATAGTCTATGGAATTATTAAAACAGGGGTGAAATTATGTACAAGGACACTTGGCATAATTGATAACAAAGTATTAAGACCTTGTTACAGTTTAAGTCCCCAATTAGTTGGAATATTTGACTTCGGGTATAAGGATAATTTGACGAGGATACTCGCACTTTATATTTATGACTGATGGACTGTTATGGACAAAAACCAGACAGACATATTAAATAATCCAGGACAAAGGACAATTAACCCATGGGCATAAAACTTAAATCAACACGTCAAACATCATGATTACGGAAGTTTAAATAAGCATAATTCTTTTATTTCATATTTAATTTCCTTTAGTTTATATTTAATTGCACTTCTAATTATCGCACTTTTATTTATTGTCATTGTATTTAATTGCACTTTTAATTAACGCACTTTTTAATTATTGTATTTTATTTCATCACACTTTTATTTATCGCAATTTCATTATCGTTATTTACTTTACGCTTTAAATTAAGTTAAATTTATTTTTAATATTTTACATTAGGTTTTAACTGCGACTAAGTTTTAAAATCGACAAACCGGTCATTAAACGGTAAAAAAATCCCTTTTTATAATAATAATATTACTTATATATATATATTTGTATTTTTATAAATTAAAACTACTATAGCGTTAAGCTTTATTTAAAGATTTTCCCTGTAGAACGAACCGGACTTACTAAAAACTACACTACTGTACGATTAGGTACACTGCCTATAAGTGTTGTAGCAAAGTTTAAGTATATCCATTCTATAAATAAATAAATATCTTGTGTAAAATTGTATCGTATTTAATAGTTTTTCCTAGTAAAATATAAGCTATTTCATATACACCTCGCATAGCATCAAATATTTTTGGCGCCGCTTCCGGGGAACGCCGAAGCGAAACGCCACACAAAAAAAAAGATTTTTATTAAGTTTTATTTAGTTTTTGTAAAAATAAATTTTTTTTATATCAAAAATAAAAAAAACCGAAAAAAATATATATATAAATCTATTTTTAAGATTTTTATAAAATTATAAAGTATTTCTATTTTTATTTTAGTTTTTCAAATATAAGTTTTATTTAATTTATATAAATATTTTATATAAATATTAAAACAGAAAAATATATAAAATATAAATAAAAAAAATAATAAAACTGAACCTGTCGAAACTTGACCTGTCTCTTTTGAACCTGCAATCTCCGCGACTTGTGGAGGAATTGAACTGGGTTCACCGCGACTCGCGGAGCCGCCCAGACGGTGTAATAATTATTATTATTATTATTTAATTAAAACCCTAATTAGGGTTAGTATTTTAAATAATTAATTAATTTAGTTTTATTTATTTAATTTGTATTTTAAGTTTAATTAGTTTAATTAGTTTATAAAATTAATAGTTTTATAAAATAAATAATATAAAAATAATATTTTTATAAAAATTGTACTTTTTACAACTTTAAGTTTATTTTAATATTTTGTATCTTTTTATTTGTTTTAGCGTAATATTTGTATTTTTATCGTTCGTAGCTAGTTTTAAGTTCTAGTATTTTGCCGTAGCTTATTTTTACTTCTAGATTTTTAGGCTTTACCGTAAAATCCCTTAAGTGCTTTTTCTTTAGACTAAGATTTAGGTGCTTTAGAATTTTGCGACGCCTTTTTAAGTTTTAGTACCATTTTAAGTTATTGCCATTTGGGATATAGTTTTACTTGTAAGCTTTAATATTTTTAGACGCAACTTTTTAGTTCTTTTTTAAGTTTCAACGCGCTACTTTCTTATTTTTATTTTTCGACGCCTTTTACCTATGTATCAATTATCACTCCAATTAGTAATCTCAATTTGCAATATTAATTTTAAATTTATTTTAAGTGGTTAAATTGATAGACATCAAATTTTTCTGGTTCGTAGTAATAGTTGGATTTGTACGTGGACTGGGTTATTGGAGCCAAACAGTACTCAATTATGTTGAGACCAAACGAATCCTGCCCTTCTGCTGCATCTTTTGGCTATTCGAAATGTGGGCAAAATCAGAAAAGTCTATTAATTGGATAACTTATATAATTTTTCTTTCTTTTTAAAAACTAATAGGATATTCAGTGAATGCACCGAGCAAGACGTTCACCACCTTTTGTACGTTCACCACCTGTAACCAGATCAAGACATCTAGCAAATATTGTCGCTTTTGATTTTTCTTTAGAATCGTCATCCAGTCGACCAAGTACTCCAATTCAAATTTCTGATAATCCATTTTTTGAACCCGACCTTACAATTGAGAATCCGGAGAATATTCAGGGACAATTCATAGATCCTGAACCATTAATTTTTCCTCCGGAACCACCAATCATTCAAACAGAGATTGTTGAGGAACGAACCATTAAATCAGAATCCTCTAGTGATTCAGATTCAACAAATTCAATCATGGAAAATCTGGAACCTTTAAGTATGGAAGACCGAATAAGAGCTAAACGCACTGGCCAAGGTCACGCAATTACTCATCCAGACATTAATGCGCCAGATTATGAAATCAAAGGACAAATTCTACACATGGTAACAAATCAATGCCAATTTAGTGGTGCGCCGAAGGAAGATCCAAATGAACATCTTCGTACCTTTAATAGGATCTGCACACTATTTAAAATAAGAGAAGTTGAAGATGAACAGATATATCTCATGTTATTTCACTGGACTTTAAAGGGAGAAGCCAAAGATTGGTTGGAATCGTTACCTGAAGGGGCGATTGATACATGGGACGTTTTAGTTGAAAAATTTCTTAAACAATTCTTTCCGGCATCTAAAGTCGTAAGACTTCAAGGAGAAATTGTTACGTTCACACAGAAACCGAATGAAACTCTATATGAGGCGTGGACTAGATTTGGAAAGTTATTAAGAGGATGTCCGCAACATGATTTAGACACTTGTCAAATAGTACAAATATTCTACCAAGGATGCGACATCACTACAAGGAAAGACATCGATATAGCAGCTGGTGATTCCATTATGAAGAAAACCAAAACTGATGCTTATAAAATTATTGATAACACTGCTTCCCACTCACATGAGTGGCACCAAGAAAAAGATATCGTTAGATCATCTAAAGCAGCTAGAGCCGATTCTAGCCATGACTTAGATTCCATTTTCGCAAAGATAGATGCTGTCGAGAGACGAATGGAAAAGATGACTAAGGATATACACTCAATACGAATTAGTTGTGAGCAGTGTGGAGGACCACATTTGACAAAAGATTGTCTTAGTATTGAGCTAACAATGGAACAAAGAGAGAATATTTCATACATAAACCAAAGGCCTGTAAATAATTATCAGAATAATTATCAACCGCCAAGACTGATTTATAATCAAAACTAAAATTATAATTGAAATATTCCATACAACAACCAACAAGGTCCAAGTAATCAACAAGTATCCAACAATACTTACAATCAGCAAAGACCTAATTTTCAAAACAAACCACCACAACCAGATGATAAAAAGCCGAATTTAGAAGATATGATGACGAAGCTAGTTGAAACTCAAACGCAGTTTTTCACATCTCAGAAACAAACGAATGAACAAAATGCTCAAGCATTTAGAAATCAACAAGCTTCTATTCAAAATTTGGAACAAGAAGTAAGTAACCTAGCAAGGTTAATAGGTGAAAGAAAACCGGGAAGTTTACCTAGTGATACAAATGCTAACCCCCAGAATGAAACAGCTAAAGCCATTACTACAAGAAGTGGTACAACACTTAAACCACCTGAAATACCTGTAATTTCTGATGAAGCTATTCCTACTCTACAAGAACCATAACCTGAACAAGATAAGGAAAAAGAACCGGTAGTTGAAAAAGTTAATTAAGATAACACAGTTAAGGCTAAACCTTATGTTAAACCATACCAACCACCACTTCCTTACCCAAGTAAAATGAAAAAAGAGAAACTTGAAGCCGAGCAATCTAAATTCTTGGATATGTTTAAATAGATAAATGTAAATCTTCCTTTCATTGATGTGATTTCAGGAATGCCTAGATATGCTAAATTTCTGAAAGATCTGATCACGAATAGAAAGAAAATGGAAGAACTCTCGGCCGTTACTATGAATGCTAATTGTTCAGCAGTACTGTTGAATAAGATACCAGAAAAACTATCTGATCCAGGAAGTTTCACAATTCCATGTTTTCTGGGTAGTCTTAGTTCAATAGAAGCATTGGAAGACTTAGGTGCTAGTATAAATTTAATGCCGTATTCATTATACACTAAACTAGACCTTGGAGAATTGAAACTAACAAGAATAAGTATACAACTAGCCGATCGATCAATAAAATATCCTAGGGGGATAATGGAAAACATGCTAGTTAAAGTTGGTACTTTAGTATTTCCAGTAGATTTTGTTGTTCTGGACATGGAAGAAGATTCTCAAGTTCCTCTCATATTAGGAAGACCATTCTTAAACACGGCTAAAGTAATGATAGACGTGTTTGGTAAGAAACTGACCCTAAGTATAGAGGACGAGAGTGTTACCTTTTCAGTTGATAGAGCAATGCAACAACCGCAATCTGGAGATGAAACATGTTATTATATTCAAACTATAGAATCACATGCAGAATTGTTAGAAGAATTTCCAGAATTACAAGGAACAGGAGAATGTTCTTTAGGAAAAAGTACTGAACCAATTGATGAAACTGAAATGTTAGCTACACTAATAGCTAATGGATATGAACCAACAACAGAAGAAATTCAAATGCTAAAAGAGGAAGACAGATATCGATATAAATCATCGATAGAAGAACCACCAACATTAGAGTTAAAGCCACTTCCAAACCATTTGGAATATGCTTATTTACATAGTGAATCTGAATTACCTGTAATAATATCGTCTTCTCTTACTGAAAATAAAAATCTCAACTTATTTCTGTGTTGAAAGCTCATAAACCAGCTATTGCATGGAAGATTCATGATATTAAAGGAATAAGTCCTTCGTATTGCACACATAAAATCCTTATGGAAGAAGGTCATAAAACGTATGTGCAACGCCAACGAAGACTAAATCCTAATATGCAAGATGTTGTTAAAAAAGAAATTATTAAACTGCTAGATGCAGGTTTAATATATCAAATCTCTGATAGTCCATGGGTAAGCCCAGTTCAATGCGTACCTAAGAAGGGTGGCATGACTGTTATTACAAATGAGAAAAATGAGCTTATTCCGACTAGGACTGCAACAGGATGCCGTGTTTGTATTGATTATAGAAAATTAAATGACGCCACCAGAAAAGATCACTTTCCCTTACCTTTTATTGATCAAATGTTGGAAAGATTAGCCGGAAATAGTTACTATTGTTTTCTTGATGGTTTTTCCGGATATTTTCAAATTCCAATAGCACCCGAGGACCAAGAGAAAACCACATTCACGTGCCCTTATGGTACTTTTACTTACAAACGCATGCCATTTAGACTTTGCAACGCCCCTGCAACCTTTCAAAGGTGCATGATGGCGATTTTTCACGACATGATAGAAGAATGCATGGAAGTTTTCATGGATGACTTTTCAGTCTTCGATGATACTTTTGAATCATGTCTAGTTAATCTTGAACGAATGCTTATTAGATGCGAACAATCAAATCTAGTTCTTAATTGGGAGAAATGTCATTTCATGGTTAAAGAAGGCATCGTTCTTGGACATAAAATTTTAAAGGAAGGAATTGAAGTGGATAGAGCTAAAGTAGATGTAATTGCTAAACTTCCACATCCCACCAATGTTAGAGGAGTTAGGAGTTTTCTAGGGCATGTCGGTTTTTACCGACGTTTCATTAAAGATTTTTCTAAAATTGCCACTCCTATGAATAAACTCCTAGAAAAGGATGCTCCATTCATCTTTTCAGATGAATGCATTAAATCTTTTAATATTCTTAAAGAGAAACTCACTAATGCGCCGATCATGATAACTCCAAATTGGAATTTACCGTTTAAACTAATGTGCGATGCAAGTGATTTTGCAATGGGAGCCGTTTTAGGACAAAGGATTGAAAAACGATTTCAACCTATATATTATGCTAGTAAGATATTACAAGGAGCACAAACAAATTACACAACTACTGAAAAAGAACTCCTTGCTATTGTCTTTACTTTTGACAAATTTCGATCATATCTCGTTCTAGCTAAAACGGTGGTCTATACCGACCATTCTGCTCTTAGATACCTATTTTTGAAACAAGATGCCAAACTACGATTAATCCGTTGGATCTTACTATTACAAGAGTTTGATATTGAAATCCGAGATAAAAAGAGAGCAGAAAATCTCGCAGCCGATCATCTTTCTCGTCTTGAAAATCCCGAATTAGAAGTTCTAAATGAATCGGCCATACAAGACAACTTTCCTGATGAATATCTATTGAAGATAGATCATAATGAAATTCCATGGTTTGCAGACTATGCAAACTACTTAGTATGTGGATTCCTTGAAAAAGGATTATCGTACCAAAAACGAAAGAAATTCTTTAGTGATATAAAACACTATTTCTGGGAAGATCCACATTTGTTTAAAAGTTGTCCCGATGGAATAATACGCCGATGTGTATTCAAAGATGAAGCTAGTAAAATCTTAAACCATTGTCACACAGGACCAACAGGAGGGCATTATGGGCCTCAACTAACAGCAAGAAAATTTTATGATGCTGCATTCTATTGGCCTACAATTTACAAAGACGCGCACCTTCTTTGCAAATCCTGTGATGCATGTCAAAGGGCCGGAAAAATAAGTCAACGTGATGAAATGCCACAAAATGTCATTCAAGTATGTGAAGTATTTGACATTTGGGGTATTGACTTTATGGGTCCATTTTCAAAATCTCATAATAATCTCTACATTCTCGTAGCCATTGATTATGTATCTAAATGGGCGGAAGCACAAGCTCTCCCAACTAACGATGCACGAGTTGTAGTCAATTTTTTAAAACGTCGTTTTGCAAGGTTTGGAACACCGAAAGCTTTAATAAGTGATCGGGGAACTCATTTTTGTAATAATCAACTTGAGAAAGTTCTTAAAAGATATGGAGTAACTCATAAAATCTCCACCGCTTATCATCCACAAACAAGTGGACAAGTTGAAAATACCAACCGAGCTTTAAAACGTATTCTAGAAAAAACCGTAGGATCAAATCCGAAGGAATGGTCCATTAAGTTGGAGGATGCACTCTGGGCTTTTAGAACAGCCTACAAAACTCCAATTGGAGCCACACATTTTAGACTCGTTTACGGAAAAGCATGTCATCTTCCAGTAGAAACTGAACACAAAGCATTTTGGGCTTTGAAGACATGTAATCTTGATTTACATGAAGCTGGACGTCTACGATTAAGTCAATTAAACGAATTAGAAGAATTAAGACATGAAACATACGAAAATTCGTTAATCTATAAGGAAAGAACGAAGAAATGGCATGATAAAAGAATCAGAAGTTCAAAAGAATTTAAAGAAGGAGACAGAGTTCTTCTTTTCAATTCACGATTCAAGCTATTTCCTGAAAAATTGAAATCAAGATGGTCTGGACCATTCATAGTCAAAAGAGTTTTCTCATACGGAACAGTAGAATTAATAAATTCAAATGTGATTGAATTTAAGGTTAATGGTCACAGAGTTAAACATTACATAGATAGTCCAATGGAAGTTGACAACGAAGTTAATCACAATTTCAATACCACAGCTAACTAAGTGTGGGGAGAATAAAGTCTTTAAAGGATAATATGTATTTATGTTAGAGTTAGATTTTCTGTTTTCGTGTAGTTCTCGAAAATGGAACCCGAATGATCTTTCCCTAGCAGACCCTAAAGAACTAGTCTTCTCCCCCCATTCTGAATTTTTATTTTTTTTAGGTTTTTACGAAATGAAGACTTCCTGTGAACTAAACCATGGTCTAATGCTACACGCTTTGATCACTAAACGTAATAATGACACACTTCCGAGTGAACTGGTATTAGTAATCAGAGAAAAATTGGACGGAGTAAGAAAAGAATCCAGATGCGAAGATAATAAGTTACAATTTGGTAAAGGAAAATCAAAATCCGCAGCGAAAAGAAGAGCATGACACCTTGAAAAATGTCACAAATGCGGAAAATGGTCACACGAAGGTAAGTGTTCAAATAATCAAACCTATTCAAATACCGAATTTGTTACTTTATGCAGAGATGGACCGTTCATATGTTTAGAAGAAAAAACACTGAATGCTCGAGGTTACGCCTATGTAGCCATGGAAAACCAATTAGTCCGACTATCTTATGAGTGGGCTAGAGCATATCACTAAGAATACTATTTCACAGGTAAGTTTGTACAGTTTTTATTTTTATTTTTATTTTTAACCTTTTGATAATAAACGCTAATTTGTTCGCTATAAAGTATTAAATTGGTATTCAATAAAATTAGGTCTTGCGACCGAAATTATTGATATCATACAAAAATTTATTACATCACTGCGAAATTTACCGTTTATTCGTAAGGTATAAATATCTTTAATTAATCAACCCAAAATATTTCAAAAATTCGTCATGAGTTAAATTAGGTCATGGAACCGAAATTACTTTACCGAAAAGAGGGGCGTATATTTTTGATAATATTTGATTGATTAAAGTGGGATAAAAGACCAAAAAAGATTTTTAATTTTATTTTTACCATATTTTTTTTAAAATTAATATATAAATATTAAATTAATATTGTAAACTTCTTTAAAATTGTAAATATTTGAAAAATAAATATTTTTTAAGTTTGTATGTATAAAAACAAAAATTAAATTTAAGTTTGGTGTGAATTTTTAATATTAATTTTGAATTTTATGCATTTTAAATTTAAGTTTGGTGTGAATTTAAAAACAAAAATTTACTTTATTTCGTAAGTTAAAAATATGATTTTTAAAATTTGTCGTAAGTTGAAGACTAGGTCTTTGAACCGAAATTGCTTTACCTGAGGGAGGGACGAGAACTTTTATTATCATTATTTTTAATCTTATTGAATTAAAGTATGCCAAAAACATTTAAAAAAAAAAACGCCAATATTTTTGGAAACTTTGGTAAAATTTAATCATTTCTACGCTAATCACCCTCAATAATTTAAATTATTACTGATTTCTTGCAAATGAGGGAATTGCAAGATATTAAGTGTGGGAAGTGGTTAAATTCTTTCAGATTTTTAAAATTTTTACTTTATACACTTGGTTATCATTAGAAATACTAGTAACGCAGTAGTTGTATTAGAATCTAGTGCTCTCTGATAACAAAGAACAACCCTAGTCTTATATACTGACTACCCAATTCTAGTAAAAAATTTTAAAATTTTCAATTAAATGAACTCAAAATCATGTTTATACATATTTATGAACGATAAAACTAGGTGTTAACACCGAAATTATTGTTACCTCGGAAAGGACATAAATTGAGAAACAACCCAAAAATGTTAGAATTCATTTAAGAATGGAATAGAGAAAAATAAAAAGGCAAATAAAAGAAAATAAAAGCCAAGTGTGGGAATATTTACCAAATTATTTTAAACATATGTCACATATTTTTGTACAAATAACTGAAGATACTTTTGCTTTGGACTAAACTAAACAGTTTTACCCGATTTACTGTAAGAAAGATGGATCTACACGATGAATCAATTCCATCATTAAAAGGAAGTAAAGTCTTCCGAAAAAGACACGCGCTTCTTGATTTAGGTCAAGAAGTTGTCGTTCAGACCAGCTGTAGGTTGACAAAAAATCTAGAAAAGTCATCACTAAAATCAGCAGGAAATCCACGGACCTCAGCATCAAACATGGTCGCCAAGTGGTCAGACTTATCCTAACCATGAGAGGATCTGTCTTGTAAAATGGGGAGGACGCCGTGCAAATTAGCTGGATAAGACTAATGAATCAGATCCCCAGAAAGGATAATCTCCTTTAAAGATCAAAAATCAGCTTTTAAGACTGATATTACTCAATCCTAGAGATTGACCTTAAAGATTGAGAATTACAAACTCATGAAATTCGATGATATCTAAACTCGAGCTTGAACGAGAAAATATTTTGATCAAAATTACAAACCGATTTGTTTTCTGAAAACCCATTTTCAATTCGTTCATTACCATTGAACGTAAAATCGTAGGAATTCACCTGGAATTCATTAGGTCACCTGAACCAAATCGGGTGTCAACCATAAGAACGGTGGTTGCATAGCATGGTCAAAGACAGGACCTTGTGCCAGACCGAAAAACTATAGGGTGAGCTTTACTATTGCTCCTACCAAGGATAGTAATTGCATCCGACACGTTATAGACTATAATTAAAAGCATGTCAGGGGACATTGCCTTAACAGTTGCTTGTTCAACGCTTTCCTTTACAACCGGACGGTAGTTTATCGAAAGGTAATATACGGAGCAAGTATACTGGACGTGTTGCTTTCCTAATACAAGGTTAGCAAGTGGGTGACACAAAACCACAAGTTTTGAGCTAAAATTTTCAAATCTGAAACCCACCAAACCCAACAAAAATATTTTGCAAACACCGGTGAAGGGTTATTCCGGAAAACTTAGCTAGGGTAAAAGCTAGAATGAATTTTCAAAAGATCAAATATTTTCATAAAGATCCAATTTCCTTAATGGATCTAAATTTTATAGTCATGTGAGACTGTAAACCATAACGTTACTACCATTGTTTATACCACCATATAGAAATCACTGATGTACAAAGTGTGAAGAATAAAGAAGTGATTCTAGTATATTTCAAGACTATATTGCTTGAGGACAAGCAACGCTCAAGTGTGGGAATATTTGATAATGCTAAAAACGAACATATATTTCATAGCATTATTCCTCAAGAAAGACAAGCTTTTAGTTGAAGTTGTCCTATTTATAAGTAATATTCGTTTAAATAATAAAAGGTGAAGACAAAAGACAGATTCGACGAATTGAAGACGCAAATGACTAAAAAGCTCAAAAGTACAAAATACAATCAAAGAGGTTCCAATTATTGATAAGAAACGTCTCAGAATTACAAGAGTACAAGATTCAAAACGCAAAGTACACGATATAAAATAGTACGCAAGGACGTTCAAAAATCCGGAACCGGGACCAGAGTCAACTCTCAACGCTCGACGCAACGGACTAAAAATTACAAGTTAACTATGTATATAAATATAATATAATATATAATTAATTATATAAATTATATATATATTATATTTATATATTAAAACCGTCGGTAGACTAGGATCCAAACTTGTGTGAGCTGGATTTACGAACTCCGCGACTCGCAGAGTTTGTAGTGCAAAAATGCCGCAACTCGCGGAGCTGTCCTGGACAAAAATGCCTATAAAAGCTCGCGCATTCTGAACGTTTTAAAATATCCATCCATCAATCTCTCTATCTATATGTAAACGTATATATATATTTATATTTTAATTTTAATTTTAATTTTAAATCCTTATAATAAGGGTATGTTAGCGAATATTGTAAGGGTGTAAGTCGAAATTCTGTCCGTGTAACGCTACGCTGTTTTTAATCATTGTAAGTTATGTTCAACCTTTTTAATTTAATGTCTCGTAACTAAGTTATTATTATGCTTATTTAAGCCGAAGTAATCATGATGTTGGGCTAATTACTAAAATTAGGTAATTGGGCTTTGTACCATAATTGGGGTTTGGACAAAAGAACGACACTTGTGGAAATTAGACTATGGGCTATTAATGGGATTTATATTTGTTTAACTAAATGATAGTTTGTTAATTTTAATATAAAGATTTACAATTGGACATCCCTATAAATAACCATATACACTCGATCGGACACGATGGGCGGGGTATTTATATGTACGAATAATCGTTCATTTAACCGGACACGGGAATGGATTAATAGTCTATGGAATTATTAAAACAGGGGTGAAATTATGTACAAGGACACTTGGCATAATTGATAACAAAGTATTAAGACCTTGTTACAGTTTAAGTCCCCAATTAGTTGGAATATTTGACTTCGGGTATAAGGATAATTTGATGAGGATACTCACACTTTATATTTATGATTGATGGACTGTTATGGACAAAAACCAGACGGACATATTAAATAATCCAGGACAAAGGACAATTAACCCATGGGCATAAAACTAAAATCAACACGTCAAACATCATGATTACGGAAGTTTAAATAAGCATAATTCTTTTATTTCATATTTAATTTCCTTTATTTTATATTTAATTGCACTTCTAATTATCGTACTTTTATTTATTATCATTGTATTCAATTGCACTTTTAATTAACGCACTTTTTAATTATTGTATTTTATTTCATCGCACTTTTATTTATCGCAATTTCATTATCGTTATTTACTTTACGCTTTAAATTAAGTTATATTTATTTTTAATATTTTACATTAGGTTTTAACTGCGACTAAGTTTTAAAATCGACAAACCGGTCATTAAACGGTAAAAACTCCCTTTTTATAATAATAATATTACTTATATATATTTGTATTTTTATAAATTAAAACTAATATAGCGTTAAACTTTATTTAAAGATTTTCCCTGTGGAACGAACCGGACTTACTAAAAACTACACTACTGTACGATTAGGTACACTGCCTATAAGTGTTGTAGCAAGGTTTAAGTATATCCATTCTATAAATAAATAAATATCTTGTGTAAAATTGTATCGTATTTAATAGTTTTTCCTAGTAAAATATAAGCTATTTCATATACACCTCGCATAGCATCAGTGAGGCGGGGAGTGTCGGTTCCGATTGTCTCACAACGAGACACGCTGATGTTGTTCGTTTGCAAATGTGTGTTCCCTAGTGATGCGACCCGTTCGTTGCATTGAAATGTCGAGGCCATCCTTAACGGACGGTTGAGGCAAGAGGATTCACCAGGCGTTGGTGAATATTTGTGTGGGTCTTGTGGCGAATTTCAAATTTGTTGTGACGATAATTCTCTATTGATGGGAGTCTAGTATACGAATAGTTTCTATGCTAGTACTAGGAAGTCATTTTGTGTAGTTATGTTGTAGGGTTTAGAGGAGAAACCCTGTGTCAACTGCTGATGTGTTGTCTAGCACGTGGTGTACAGTGCCGTCCCGGATTAATCCATTGACAGATGATCGTGTGCGGATCAATTGATGGCAAATTTTGTATTCCTAGTGCGATTATTTGGGGATACCGAAATTTCTTCGTTAAAGGAATAACCCGGTTATGGTGACTGTAAGAAGTACTCATCGGATGAGTGTGTCGATTGCCCTGTTGGCATCGACTTGTAGAATTGAGAATTACGGGTTTTGTGGGGTGGAAAACAAATGCTTGCACATAAGCGGATGTGCGACCATTGAGTGGTAGTTTTATGAACCTTTGAAGTACGGAGTTTTAACGTGGCATGAATCCTTCTCGATTTGGATTAATTCAAGACTTGATTCACGGCGTAATGGACCTAGTAGTTATGGACGTAGCTTGTTGCTGGTTGTAGCTTGGGAGAACTTGAAGGGAAATATGGTGTTTCTCGTATTTCCTAAGTGAGCATATGGGACATTGAGCGTATGAGATATCGCTTGCTCCGGTAATGCACGTTAGTGACTATTAGCGTGTGGTGAAATCTTCAGATTAACGGAAGATATTATGGGTGTCAGGCTTGGTTGTGTTTCGTAGGATCATGGGACGTGGTTCCAATTGTATGTAAGGGTGAAAGCATTAAAGCACTTACCTCTTGGTAAATGATGAGGATCACGGGGACGTGATCCAGTTTAAGTGAGGGAGAGTTGTAAGACCCTATATTTTATGCATCAGAAAGTGTTCTCAAAAAGTGTCAGGAAAAGTCTACTTATACTTATGCACTTTCAGAATTTACATCAGAAAACTGTGTTGCCTTCCTTTTCAGTTGTAGTGCACGCTCATATGCCTGGCGCGCAATAGTAGCTGGCAGCAAGCTTCGTTTTTAAGGTTTTAAAGAGGGTATTTTGGTCTTTTCACCTTGAGGTCAGGTTTATACCCCAAAACTGATCCCAATCTCATTGTTATCCTCTTTTCCACCAACTAAACCTTAGAGAGAGAGAGAGAGAAGGGTTTCTAGAGAGAGAAAACTTGAGCGGATATTTAGTTTTGCATTGTGATTGCATGATTGTTGAATTGCTAGCTCGTATGCGGTATTTGTATAAGTGTATGAAAGTAAGTAGATTATATATGTATATGTATAATTATTGCATTCACTAAGCTTTATGCTTACCCCTCTCGTTGTTTACCTTTTTACAGGTAATTTTGATTGTTAAGCTAGCTAGTTGTTAGACTAGATGTGTAGGAGCGCTTGGGCTCGATGGGGTAGCTTTTGGATACTTGGACGCGGATTGGGGATTTGGTAGTCCCGGGATTATGCTCTTCGTATCGGGTTGGGTTATAGAGTCCTAACTCGTCTAAATGTATAAATGGGTCGAATTAGTCACATCCTTGTATTTATGGGTCGTTGGAGTTCCGAGGGTCGAATACGCTTTTGTCGTATAAAACCCGTTTGCGTATTTTGGTTTGGATTAAAACTTGGGTTGTCTTGTGTTAAAATTTGGTTGACCCTTGATATGACCAAAACGGACGGTTTTATTTGTGAGGTGTCGTTAGGTTGCAAAATATCATAATCAGTTACCAAGAGGGAGTATTGGTTTTATTATTTATATTTAGCTAGGTTTCCTAGCTATAGTTCACCTACTTGTCTTCCTTTTAACGAGTAAGTGGTAATTATAACTCAGGTTCGTATTTTTGTATGTTTGCTCAGTAATGTGGGATAAAAGTGCCTAAATAGTTAACCCTAGTGACAAGTTGTGATAGATTAAAATTAACTAAAGGTAATACAAACTATAAAGATAAAAAGGGATAGGTATGAAGAATAGATCACTGATGGGGAACTATTACAAGAGTTTAACTTCCTAGAATGAACACTAAACCTCAATCAATCGGGCTATGAACCTAATCGATTTGTCACTAAGAGTTTAGGCTTTGAAGATTCTGGCTAAGACAGATATCCCTACTCCCAACGTAAACTTTAGAAGGTTTAAACGACCTTATGGATAGAATCCTAGGTACATGAATAAAGTGGTATATCCCTAAAGGAAAGTCTCAGCTTTTCTTAATCCTAGTTAGTATAAATACAGTAATGTTCCACCACTTAATACTAAGTTATTCCTTAACAATAATAGATGTGCAATCTTAGATATTCTAAAGTACTGCTAATTGGAATATAGGTCTCTCCTTTGCGATCACTTACTCAACCCCGGATCATCTTACAACATCTCAAGAACGTTGCTTCTCACGCGAATCATGCTTTTGAGTAAGCCAGTGTTCACTGAACTCTATGTTGCCTACTCTAATCACAACCTAAATGGGCAGCTCTTCTTTGACGGATAAATGATTATCCGTACGTAGGTACTATATCTCTATTGTGACGTTAAGCACACATAACTACTTACCTCGTATTCTAGGGTTGATCAAGTCCTAATACTAGGTTATAGCTACGTGAATAAGTGGAAATGATGATCCTTAAATTAGACTTCTAAACCGTCAACGTTTCAGCATAATAATAGCATAAGTTTCCGACAAGATATTCAACATGTAATAAACATATGCAACATATAGATAAATATGAAAGATGAAAGCAACTTAAGATAACTTTATTAAATTAAGAAAAGCGTTCACCATTTACAGACGAGATCTGGACCATTACAAGTGCTGACATCCTCTAAACCGCTCCTAGTACAATCTTCGGCGTTCGCCTTCGGGTACTTAATTTCCCGCTCAGATGTGAGAAGGCCTTGAAAGCTCTAGTGTGAGAAAGTGTATTGTAGTGAGAGAGTGAAAAGAGGTGTGTGTAAAACGGATGACAAAAGCCCTTTAAATAGAATTGAAAATTTTCTGCATACGGCTGGCAAGCCGTATGGCAGGCCGTTTGACCAGCCATTTGGTCTGGCAAGCCGGATTGCATGTCCTTTACAATGACCTTATGGCAGGCCGTTTTTCACACTGGCAGGCCGTATGGCAAGCCGTATGTCCTGCCCTGGTTTGCTGTTTTTACTGGATCATAACTTGATTTCCTTGATCGTAACTTAGTTTCTTGTCTTTCACCGTTTTCGCTCTTGAATCTTCGTTTTAGCTCTGATTCTCTTGATTCTTTTTGCATCGTCTTCGTAATCTCTTAATCTACAAAATTAACTAAAAAAGCGATTATTTTGCCGACAAAGTTTGAAACTTTATGGCTTTAGGGCTCAATATCCGGGTAAAACGTGACTTTTTAGCCGATATCAACCCTGTTTTGTGTTATATGGCGCCTCGCGGTCATATGTGCGCCGCACATATGTATCTGGTCCCAAACTGGCTTTCAAAAAAAAGAAAAAACCTGTGTTTTCTCGTGTTATGTTTTGAGGTCGTACAGTCCCCGGGGAGGTTTTACCAACCCGTATTCTATGAATTCGGATCTCCCCGCCTGTCGGGGCTGGTCTAAGGATCGGGTCTCTATAATGCAGTTCGGGTTTTCGCTGGAAATGATCGAGTGGTGTGTTATTCCCCCGTCAATAATTTCTAATACTTGCTTTTCTAAAAGCAGAGATTTGATGGAGAAGGTGGCAACTGAAAATTTTGTTCAGGGTGTTGGTGCTTTTAATATGTAGGATTTTTAAGTTGACATACTAAAGACATAGGTGAACAAAAATTGACAAAGTTAAAGTACTATAATTATTCTAACAAGTACCTAACTATATAATTTTTCTAAAAATACTATTAAATGTTATCGTTAAGGTAAATAAAATTCATGTACGTAACATTTATTTCTTTAGTTAGAATTACAGTTATAGATTTGTATGAATACAAAATTTTCATGCACCTTAATGATAATCTTTAGTGTCATCGTTATAGAATATCCTTAAACATAATCAGAACAACTATGACTTTTATTAATATTTGTTAAATACAATTAACTAAAGATAATATTATCAAGTAGGAGATTTCCTGAGTTGTCCAATGAAGCACACTACCTTGGTTCAATTCATGGCTATGCCAAATTATTCAAAAATAGAGTGTGACTAGAGGGTGCGCATAATGCGCAATTCCCTCGGTACCAAGTCTCGCGCTCGAAGAGCTTGATTACCAGAGATTATACCCTCTATGAGAGGCCAATGTGTTTGTTTATAGAAGAGTTTCCTTGCTAGCCAAAATAATAATAATAATAATAATAATAATAATAATAATAATAATAATAAAGTAGGCAATGCCCGAATTGTACCCCAGCAAGTCTTCATTTCAAGAGGTCACTAGTACAATCCCTTGCAATGCCCAAATCGCTAGCTCGATTCTCTGATGGTTTTCCCAATGCGATTTCCCTTGACGCGTGTGTGCCGAATGATCACGAAGGTGGTTAAATCATCGCATCGTTTGGTGCATCTTGGGGTCATTATGGCTGAGGACGACCTTCCTTGCTCCCGAGCTTGATTGGTATTCTTTTAGTTGCGTGTCTTCGGGGATGTGTACCGTAAAGGTGCATGAGTGGTGTTTCGACTTGTTACGGGTGGTTGGCTCTTTGCTCGCGCAACAACTTCCACCTGACATACCTTTCGAGTACTGTTTACAAAGTCCCTTGGCTTTATTTATTGAGACAACACCAAGCGTCGATTAAGTGACGACTTGACTACCGCTTAGAGCCTAAATTTATGTTTCATGCAGGCTTTTAAACCCATGAAAATTTGATTATACCATTTTCATGACTTCTCTTTTTATTTTTATTTTTTCGTTTATTTTTATTTTTTATTTTTAATTTTATTTTACTATTTAAAAAAAAATTATATTCCTACTATTTGGCCGGAGGTCCACTCGGAAGCAATCTCTTTATCCGTCGAATAGAGAGAGAGATGACTTTCTCGACTTTTGAGAGTCTCACTCTATGTGAAAAAATGACTTGTTTTCTATTCTCGAATAGGAGAATGATTGTCTACATTCCACATGCATGCATGATGTTAAACCGTATCTTCATTCATTTATCACTAGACACATCGTCTTTACATATTTTATATTCTTATTAATTAAATAAAATAAAATGCCTCTTTACACTATTTTCTTAAGCATACTCTTGGATGTACATTTTACGCTTGGATGTACATTTTACGCGTATCAATTATACTGTTATAAAACTTTGATAATAGACCACTAAGAAAATTACACGTCAGCTTGAGTCAGACAAAATCACTTTTTTTTGCATTTTCCCTGTTATTTATAGTAACTTAAAGGTTATGTTGTCATCAGCATCTACTCATCATCAAACATAAAAGTGCTTCTTCAGTTTACTTGCCACTTTTTTGGACCGGTAAATCCTTATTCCCTGATCCATAATCTCTACATTCAGAACAATACCACTATAATCACTTGTACTTTGTTCAGTGTCAGTTGTATATTACTCTGAACTTCGTAATTTATATGTGAAGAAGAACAAATATTGGGAATAACATTAAGCTTGATGATGAGAGCTTCTTGCTTTTCGTAGGTGTTCACTTTTTTTCCTCATTTCACACATACTTTCGAGTCATTAAAGTGTTTGAAACCCTCAGGTGGGACCAAAATCTATGTTATCAACTTCATGTATCACACTTTAACATTTAACATGTTTGAAAGACCTAAATTCAAGATTGTGACATAACATTTACTTTTGTATTATATGAATCACATTTGTATTCCATGATATTGTTCAGTACCACAAACTCATATATAGAAATGATGTGTGTAGTGATTGAGCTTGAACATAGTGTTTAGAGGGTGAAAATTATTCTAAGTATAAATTGTAAACGGGAAAATAAATAAGAATTTTCTTGTTAAAGCTATCTGGGGAAAGAAAGTATTTGTACTTATATGTACACGTTCTAACCAGTTATTTTGATCATCGTTTCCAACTCTTTTGTCTGACACTATAAGATATACTACTAGTCGAGTTTTAACATGAAAACATTTGTGAAGAAAATTGTTAATAATATAAATACCTTCACTATTTTGGACATATATATCTGTTTAAAAGAACTTTGATATAATTAATTAAAAACTACATTTATCACTACTTGCTCAAGTTTTAAGAGGGGTAAGGACCCCTCCTAGCCCCCTTAAAAGCTCCACCCTTGGATAAGTGAATTAAGTACATGGAACTCAAAACCAATAGCGATATCACCTAATCAATTGATGAACTTTATTTGATCTGATTACATAGTTATATGTCATTTTTTTCTATCGTACTCGACATTTATACTTTCTACTAGGAATTTATTCTAATTTTTGCAAAGTATATCATCCAAATGAACGATAAAAGTTTCACTCAATTTTGTTTTTGGTGTCAATGTGTCATGCAATCAAGAAAACACCTTTGTGATGCGTGTATAATTTAGCTTCGTCTCCGTGTTGACCTCGTATGAGGTAAGGTAGATTTCAAAGATACAATACGTGCGTATAATGTGCTAAAATACAAGCAACTAAACATTAAGCTAGGTATCACTGAAGAATATAATATTTGATTGGGATTATTTTGAAATTAAAAACGAAATTAAATTCAGTATAATCTTAAGAAAAAACAAAAAGTTATATAACCAAAGATATTGGAGATGAATGTAGAGAGAGTTGAATTATAGAAAAGGTAAATAGATAAAGAGAATAAAGTAAACATGTCCCATGGGTCAGGGCTTTTAACAATGACTTGTAAGTAGGCATGGCAAAATGACTCGTACCCGATGAGAAAATTCGAAACTCGTTATAATTGAGTTGGGTTTGACCCGAGTCCGTCGGGTCATGGACTGAGTATGAGGATGGTTACAAAAATATTTCCGGGTTCGGGTTCGGGTTCGGGTTCGGGTATGGTTTTGAATACAAACCCGTTAACCCGACCCGTATACCCGACCCGCATACCCGTATACTCGGCCCGAAGAATTTTAATAATAATTTTTATGGAAAATTTTAGTATTAGTATTATATTGTTAATTTATGAAAGATTTCTCTTATTTGTTTTGAAAACGAGTATAATTTTATTCAATATAATTATATACAACAAATATTGAGATATGATATTTTAGATACTTTGTGTATATGAGTATTTTTTAGAAAATTTTCAATCAACTTTTTGTATGTGATATTTTATAATACTTTAAACATGAAGTAGTTAAATTATTTTTCAATATTTTGATTTGGTAATTTATTGAAAAATAGATACAGAATGACTAATAGGGCATACCCGTACCCGTGGGGAAACTCGAAACCCGATAGTATGTAAGTAAATGAAGACCCGACGAGTTTCGGGTTGGGTTTGGTGCGGGGTTTCTAAATCGGGTTCGGGTCTGGAATTACCTAAACCCGATCCAAACCCGACCCGATGTCATCCCTACTTGTAAGCCAATGAGGCAATGATATGGATTTTTTTTAAACAGTGATTTTAATCAGTTTAGTTGCAAAAATAGAAAGAAAAAAAATTACATAAATGGTAAAATCGAAATTTGAAACTTTGATTTTGCCAAATCCGAAGTTTCAAACTTCGGTTTTGCAGCAGACTGTCAAGAAAACCCTAAACCGAAGTTTGGAACTTCGGTTTTGGCCAAATTCGAATTTTCAAACTTCGGTTTTGTACCTGCAGTACTTAAACCCTAATTAACTTATTAACGCTTAGATTTGGTACGTTATTTTACAGTTATTTACGCTACTATTATCTTAAATTCAATAATAACATTACAAACAATAAAATAATAATTGTAGTAATATGAAAATACAAATTTTTTTAAATAACACTTTTATTAATAACAATAACACGGTTAAATTTTTTTGAAAATAAAATTGTCACGACCCGGAAAATTCTGACTAATTTTAAACGAAACTTTCGATACGATTTAATATTCTTAACACGATAAGAGAAATCTGTTAGGTTGAGTCTCAAAAATTTTGAAGTGTTTCATAAATTTAATTGACCTTTGACTGTGTTCGACGATTCATGAACAACTATTTGTAAATAAATACATAAACAATTAAATGTATATATAAATAATAATTTGAAATATTATTTGAAATAATATATGATTTAAATGTGGAAAATAATTATGTAAAATAATATGCGATTTAATGAAAACTACTATTACAAAATATATATGTATATAAACAGTACTTGTAAATATATAAAATAATATTAAATCTATTTGTTTAGAAATATATATTTATGTGATAAAATTTGTTATTTAAAACTGATTATATATAGAGAGAGAGTAAATGGAAAATGGATGATTTCGAACTTAATTGGAAAACGTCAGTAACACTCGGTTGATATTTTGTTAGTTTTAATATAGATATTATACATGTTCATGAAGGATTGAAATAAAAGTTAGACTGTAAATCGATTACGAAGATTATAGATTTGACAAAAATATTTTTTACCTTTTTAGTTTGAGTTTTAGTACTCCGTACATATAAATTGGGACAGAAAATAAATAATTTTCGAACCTTTTTGACCGGGTTTCAAACAGTTAATGAGTGAAATAATTAAATATATTTAATCTAAAAATTTGGGATTTTTAGGAACACTTTTATACGTTAACTGTTTAGTAATGAACACGAGATAATACCCGAGCTAAGTGTCGGTAGGATATGTTCAATTAAGTATCACGGGCATTTGTTCTATTTACTTTTTTGACTTCTTTTATTTTCTTACACAAAGTTGAATTTTATGATATATATATATATATATATATATATATATATATATATATATATATATATATATATATATATATATACTCTTACATATAGATATGGAGATATGATCTTAACACCACAACCATCACTCATCATCTTCACATTTCATCTCATCGCCACCACCACCGGATATCATCACCAACCATCGACTACCACCCATCTTCAATCTTAACCACCCTATCCATTGTGATCCGTCACCACCTTCATCATCATTAAAACCTTACACCACCACTCCAGATACCATCGATTTTCTTCACCATGAAACCACCTAAAAACCGTCACCTACAACCCCATGACAACCACCTTATTTTTTTTACTGTTTCGGTTTCATACTACAACCGAGACCCACAACCATCTTAACAACTCATCTAGTCGATTAACAAATTAAAAGTTAAAACATTCTTATTATAATTTTTTCTGTTTTCGTATGAATCACAAAACCAACATCATCATCATCACAACTGGCCACCACTGGACCTGTGTCACCTACACCACCAATCACCATCATCCTCTCCAAACCACCACCAATCCCACCCTCGTGAACAACCGTCAACAACCCAAAAACCGCCACCATCCCATCGCTATTTATATTTTTCTCTTCTTCTGTTTTAACCGTAAACAAATCAACCAACAATCATTTATTTTCATTCTGTTAAGGCTCTAAGAAAAACTATGATAACCCTTAAAACCGCTGCCATGATCGAGTGTTACTACTATCTTCATTTTTTTTTTTTTGTTGTTTTGTTTGGCCAGAACTCTCAAAACCCGTCACCACCACAGTCACGTCCACATTGCCAGCATCTTATTTGCTGTCATGTTTAAACGAAGGAACTGAAGCAAGGACGAGTTTTTGATGATGGAAGGTATCGGGTGTGATAGCGATTTTTAAAAGAAGAAATAATTAAATATATATGTTATATTTTTATTTCGGAGTATTAAAACAGATATGATAAAATAGAGGGATGGTTTGGTGATTTATTAGTTAAGCTTGTGGTCCTGTGTTCGATTCCCACATCCCACATACTGCAGTTTACCTTTTTATTAAAACAGCTGGGTCATTTATTGATATTAAAGTTGGGCCGAAAATAGAGGTAAGGAACTATGGGCCGATAGCATGTACGGATAGTCTGTTGGGCCTTGACCCAACTGTGAGGAGAAACAGAAGCATTAAATTAAATAAAACTAGGTTATATTTAAGACAAAAGACGAGGATGGATGGATGGTTGAGTGTGTGTGAGTGAAATGCGATGTCTTGGGTTCAAGCCTGTGCGGTGGTGTTTATTCTCTTTTTAAGAGCTCATTACTTGAAGGTAGTATTATTATTCTATCTATCTATTATTATTATTATTATTATTATTATTATTATTATTATTATTATTATTATTATTATTATTATTATTATTATTATTATTATTATTATTATTATTATTATTATTATTATTATTATTATTATTAGTAAAATCATTATTTTTAGAATTATTATTATTAGTATACATTATTATTAAAATTAACATTTTTATTAAAAATATTATTTTTATTAAAGTTATCATTTTATCATTAATAAAAAAAGTATCATTTTTAACTATATTATCATTATTATTATCATTTCTAATATTATTTTAGTATTAATACAATTTTTATAAACAAAAGATATATATACATATATATATATATATATATATATATATATATATATATATATATATATATATATATATATATATATATATATATATATATATATAATGTATTACATACATATAACATAACGAAATTGATATTTTATTTAAATATATAAAGTAAATATATGAAACATATAAGTTATTAATATAAAAATGATATAACTAATAAATTATTATACATATAAATTTGTTTGATTACAATTATGTGCGTTAATATATATATACATGATATAGATTCGTGAATCCGAGGCCAACCCTACAATTGTTCAATGTCGTCATATGTATTTTTACTACAAAATACAGTATAGTGAGTTTTATTTGCTCCCTTTTTAATTGCTTTTGCAATATATATTTTGGGCTGAGAATACATGCGCTATTTTTATAAATGTTTACGAAATAGACACAAGTAATTAAAAATATATTCTACGTTGAGTTGTACCACTGGCATACTTCCCTGTAGCTTGGTAACTACTATTTACATGAGTATTGTAAACGTGAATCCTGTTGATAGATCTATCGGGCCTGACAACCCCAACCGGACTGGACGACCAGTATTCAACGGTTGCACAGTACTTCGTTTCGTGACTACACTTGGTACGGTGTAGTGAGATTTCATAATAAAGGGAATATGCGACGTTGATTAAATGTTAAGTATGGTTACCAAGTGCTCAACCACTTAGAATGCTTTACATACACTTGCGAGTGTATTATGTTTATGATTATGAAATCTTGTGGTCTATTAAAATATTGAAATGATTATTATGATAAACCTATGAACTCACCAACCTTTTGGTTGACACTTTTAAGCATGTTTATTCTCAGGTACGAATTAAGTCTTCCGCTGTGCATTTGCTCATTTTAAGGACATTACTTGGAGTCGATCATCGCAATGGGACCAAATGTTGATGACTTCGTCCAGGTGGATAAGGACGGGTTGTTACAGGTGGTATCAGAGCGTTGGTCCTAGCGAACCAGGTCTTGCATTAGTGTGTCTAACTGATAGTTGTTAGGATGCATTAGCGAGTCTGGACTCCGACCTTAGCTGCATATTATAAGTATTGTTTATCATTCCTATTGGAAAATTTCCTGCTTATTATTCTTAAGTCTAGACATGACTTTCTGCACTTATTGTATAGATAGTGTATAGATAAATTCATATCCTAGCGTATCAGTTACTATAAACTTGGTCTGACCGCTTCCGTAGATTCCTCCGTAACTTATGGGATTTTAGTATTATATATGCATATGTAAATTATGTATTGCAGGGTACTAATCTACATCCTATAATCTATTTCTTATCAAAAATCCTTCATCTGATCGTACGAGATGAATCCTTCAACCAGTTCGAGTCCCTCGAATTCCGATAGCTATTTCGATAGTTATTCCGACAGCTATTCCGACGTGGACGGTCACCTAAGCTCCGAAAGCAGCGTAACTAGAATGACTCAATCAATCAGCCATCCCCAATTCATCTGATGGGTTCGTAGTCGACTTAACCAATGGAGACAAGAAGAAGACGATCCTTTCCACCCACCAACCTGCATCCTCGGTGAAGAACCGGAAGCGCTTGCCGGTGAACCTATCCGTAATACCATTTTCATCCCCATTTCCTGAATATCTCGCCACGATTATACACTATATCAAAATTCTGAATCTTATTCATCCGCTCGTCCAAACCGACAAACATTCCGGAGTAATACAAGAAGTCAATGAACTTCGCGCTCGAGTAATCAATTTGGAGAATATGGTGCAAAACTTACAAGCACCAGCAGCATCACCGACACTAACAGTACCACCAACATCAGTACCAGCAGAACTAGTACCACTAACAACAACATCCGCATCACACGCCTCGACACCATAATCTATACCTCGAACATCAACATCATACGAACCATAGATACCAAAGAATACCGACAACAAAAATCGATGAAGTATTGATCCATAACTTCATTAGTATTCTGCGAAGAATATGTGGTTCCTAATAGTTTTAGAGATTACTTATTCTGGCTCAAACCGAAAATCATATGAGTTTAATATCATATTAACTCATTAAATCCATGATTATATCTGAAGAAAATATATATGTATATATGTTTTCATAAAGAATGTAATTAAAAATTCTTTAGTACAAACTGTTAATGTTGAAAATATTTTAACGGGTAGGTAATACCCGAGGAATATTCAGATTTCACATTAATAAGTATATTGTACATTCTTTCAAATCCAATTCAATAGTCATTTACGATCCTATTTATAACCACCGATATACGTATCCGTTCACCACAGAATAACCATTTTCATTCAATTTCATATTTGGATTTTGATCTATCAGAATCCAACAAGTGGCATAATGAAGAAAACACTGGACAAAATAAAATTTGTTAGAAACAAACAAACTAACTACGAGAAAAATGTTGTTAAGAATCCACGCTAACTGTTCCTAGCTAATTGTTCCTAGCTAACTGATTACATTTTATTTATTTCAATTTATTTATCGCAATTTACATTCTCGCAATTTTATTTATCGTCATTTAATTTCTGTTATTTACTTTACGCACTTTATTTATCGTCATTTAATTTTTGTTATTTATTTTTACGCACTTTAAATATCGGGACACGTATACAAGGTTTTGACATATCATATCGATGCATCTATATATATTATTTGGAATAACCATAGACACTCTATATGCAGTAATGCGGGAGTTAGCTATAAAGGGTTAAGGTTGATTCTACAATAATATATATAGTTTGAGTTGTGATCGAGTCTGAGACGTATACGGGTCACGAAACGTATTAATTAATTCGAATATTATATATTAAACTATATATGAATTATTGCACTGTTAACTGTGGACTATCGACTGTGGACTAATAATATTGGACAATTAAAATGAATTAAAATATTGATTATAACATATGAAACTAAACATTTCTTCAAGTTTGCCACTTGATTTCATCTTAAACCTCATTTGTATCTTGGCGATTGCATTCTGCGTTCAAACCTTTCATGATTCTTGAAAACACCTCAATCGAGAGGATGAACCAACCACACTTCATCTACGAAAGGAAAAGATTGATGCATATAGTTATGCAGCTGAAAATACTCGGAACCGAGTAAACATTTAACACGTAGCTGTGCTAATTCCTTTAGTGTTATTATTACCCAAAATAACTTTGCAGTTCTTTTTCAAAATAGCCAATTTTGTCACAGCTCCATCAAGACAACTTCAATTTTTCGTTCGAAACAACCTTATTATAATCTTGATATATATGCGTGCTCTTTTATTGTTACAAGGGAACCTTTTATATTCCACCATATTACCATCAACGCTTAATCATCTAAAAACACAATTCTCCTGAAAACACCTCGATTTGATAACCAATGATCCAGATCCGTTAACTTTGAAAATGCTGACGAAGCAGCATGTAGTAAATGGTCTTAATGGCCAAAGGTGATGTAACACCCTAGGCAAATCCCACATTGCCCACGAACATGAGTGATATGGGATTATAAGGTAATACTCACGCTTAAATGACACAACGCATTTTGGGATCACAGGCTGAGTAGAAGTGCGAGTACATTGTGGTTAAGCGTGCTCGGGCGAGAGCACTACCAGGATGGGTGACCTCCTGGGAAAGTGCTTCTCGTGTGTGGTCACCAAGAAAAAGCCGTGCGCCTGCGTTCAAAGCGGACAATATTGTGGTCATGTTAAGCTGGGGTGTTACAGAATGGTATCAGAGCCACTCATGTGCCGTTGGGGGTGGTGGGGCAAACCTCATCGAGGACGATGAGTCCCTAAGGGGGGGTGAATGTAACACCCTAGGAAAATCCCACATCGCCCACGAACATGAGTGATCATGGGATTATAAGGTAATACTCACTCTTAAATGACACAACGCGTTTTGGGATCACAGGCTGAGTAGAAGTGCGAGTACATTGTGGTTAAGCGTGCTCGGGCGAGAGCACTACCAGGATGGGTGACCTCCTGGGAAAGTGCTTCTCGTGTGTGGTCACCAAGAAAAAGCCGTGCGCCTGCGGCAAAGCGGACAATATTGTGGTCATGTTAAGCTGGGGTGTTACAGAATGGTATCAGAGCCACTCATGTGCCGTTGGGGGTGGTGGGGCAAACCTCATCGAGGACGATGAGTCCCTGAGGGGGGTGAATGTAACACCCTAGGCAAATCCCACATCGCCCACGGACATGAGTGATCATGAGATTATAAGGTAATACTCACGCTTAAATGACACACCGCGTTTTGGGATCACATGCAGAGCAGATTTGTGAGTATGCTGCAGTTAAGCGTGCTCGAGCGAGAGCACTACCAGGATGGGTGACCTTCTGGAAAAGTACTTCTCGTGTGTGGTCGCCAAGAAAAAGCCGTGCGCCTGCGGGCAAAGCGGACAATATTGTGGTCATGTTAAGCTGGGGTGTTACAGGTGATGATAAAAGAATGGAGTGTTGGGAACGCTCGATAGAAAATATTTGGTACTGAAAAAGAGATTGAGCTACCCATGAAGGAAACCAAGGAGAAATACAAGTAACATACCCTAAATTCATAGAACCCAGATAAATCTGGATCCGATGAAATCTTTAGAGAATATCTTGCTCCAAAGTCATATTAAAATCTTGCGGAAAATTTTTCTTCATCAACCTTCGAACTTAGAAATTCCAAAATATCATCATAAATATCTTCGATATTTCTGAGTATATTTTCATAAATACTCTTGTCCGAAATTATCTACCTCTTCGTGTTTTCAGTATTCCATTATATTGGAAACTTCTGTAAAATCTAAATATAAATTATGAATGTATTGTGGAGAAGTGTTGGGAATTGAAGCATGAGTTAGTATAATATAATGACGCTTGGCCAACGTGATTATATTACAGTAAGTCATGCTGAGTTTCTAATGGAACGTGATGATTCACAGAACATAACATGTGCCATGTTACATAAACTCTTTCATTCTACTTAACTTCTGAACATATCAAGAAAATGTATTCCCGATAGTTCTATTTTCTGTAATTTTGATAAATTTGAAAATCAAATCGTGCTATCACGTTCCACCCTGCTTAAAACATTATAATCATTCGAAACTCTATATCTACGAATTTTGGACCATTATCCGCTTGATTTGAAGTCGGGAAGAGAAAACAAGAGCATGGAGCTCCGAAAAATAAAGGAAAAATATAAAGCCGATCACAAACACAGAAATTACAAACCATGTATATCAATGTTTATCGCGACATAAAGACACGGGAGAATTAAAAACACTATAACCCCAAAGGCAAAGTAGAAGAAAGTAGATTCCTCTAGTGGAAGTTGGAAAAAGAGAATGAATGTTGCGATAGTAAGGATGAGGACAAGGATCAGAACTGGATTAAGCATTTTCACAATCGATTGAAAGTATATGTATCGAGAAAGAAGGAATTGGAGTGGTGAAAATAATGAAATGAAAGAAGTTCATTTATAGAGAAGATACCAGACGAAGCAATCGAAACAGATAATCGCATTAAATTAAAGGGGATCCTAATTTTCCATAAATTCCAAAGAATCAAATCCTATAGATAACCAAGATTTTCTTTTAAATCCCTTGAATTCCGGAATTCAATCGAGACAACGTCAAAAGTTAAGACGAACCTTATTTTCCAAAAATTCAACCAAGATTACGTCAAAAGTTAAATCTCAATCTCAATCTCTTGTGACAGCTTCATTCATACACTTCGAATAATCGAATTGTTTTATCTATATTAATAAAAAATTTGATAGAACTCTATTTATCAACTCATAATCGTCATGAAAATATTTTTATTGTTAGCCATGACGACCTCACTCAAATTTCGGGACGAAATTTCTTTAACGGGTAGGTACTGTCACGACCCGGAAAATTCCGACTAATTTTAAACGAAACTCTCGATACGATTTAATATTCTTAACACGATAAGAGAAATCTGTTAGGTTGAGTCTCAAAAATTTTGAAGTGTTTCATAAATTTAATTGACCTTTGACTGTGTTCGACGATTCATGAACAACTATTTGTAAATAAATACATAAACAATTAAATGTATATATAAATAATAATTTGAAATATTATTTGAAATAATATATGATTTAAATGTGGAAAATAATTATGTAAAATAATATGCGATTTAATGAAAACTACTATTACAAAATATATATGTATATAAACAGTACTTGTAAATATATAAAATAATATTAAATCTATTTGTTTAGAAATATATATTTATGTGATAAAATTTGTTATTTAAAACTGATTATATAGAGAGAGAGAGTAAATGGAAAATGGATGATTTCGAACTTAATTGGCAAACGTCAGTAACACTCGGTTGATGTTTTGTTAGTTTTAATATAGATATTATACATGTTCATGAAGGATTGAAATAAAAGTTAGACTGTAAATCGATTACGAAGATTATAGATTTGACAAAAATATTTTTTACCTTTTTAGTTTGAGTTTTAGTACTCCGTACATATAAATTGGGACAGAAAATAAATAATTTTCGAACCTTTTTGACCGGGTTTCAAACAGTTAATGAGTGAAATAATTAAATATATTTAATCTAAAAATTTGGGATTTTTAGGAACACTTTTATACGTTAACTGTTTAGTAATGAACACGAGATAATACCCGAGCTAAGTGTCGGTAGGATATGTTCAATTAAGTATCACGGGCATTTGTTCTATTTACTTTTTTGACTTCTTTTATTTTCTTACACAAAGTTGAATTTTATGATATATATATATATATATATATATATATATATATATATATATATATATATATATATATATATATATATATATATATATATATATATATATATATATATATATATATATATATATATATATATATATATATATATATATATATATATATATATATATATGCATATACTCTTACATATAGATATGGAGATATGATCTTAACACCACAACCATCACTCATCATCTTCACATTTCATCTCATCGCCACCACCACCGGATATCATCACCAACCGTCGACTACCACCCATCTTCAATCTTAACCACCCTATCCATTGTGATCGGTCACCACCTTCATCATCATTAAAACCTTACACCACCACTCCAGATACCATCGATTTTCTTCACCATGAAACCACCTAAAAACCGTCACCTACAACCCCATGACAACCACCATATTTTTTTACTGTTTCAGTTTCCTACTACAACCGAGACCCACAACCATCTTAACAACTCATCTAGTCGATTAACAAATTAAAAGTTAAAACATTCTTATTATATTTTTTTCTGTTTTCGTATGAATCACAAAACCAACATCATCATCATCACAACTGGCCACCACTGGACCTGTGTCACCTACACCACCAATCACCATCATCCTCTCCAAACCACCACCAATCCCACCCTCGTGAACAACCGTCAACAACCCAAAAACCGCCACCATCCCATCGCTATTTATATTTTTCTCTTCTTCTGTTTTAACCGTAGACAAATCAACCAACAATCATTTATTTTCATTCTGTTAAGGCTCTAAGAAAAACCACGATAACCCTTAAAACCACTGCCATGATCGAGTGTTACTACTATCTTCATTTTTTTTTTTTGTTGTTTTGTTTGGCCGGAACTCTCAAAACCCGTCACCACCACAGTCACGTCCACATTGCCACCATCTTATTTGCTGTCATGTTTAAACGAAGGAACTGAAGCAAGGACAAGTTTATGATGATGGAAGGTATCGAGTGTGATAGCGATTTTTAAAAGAAGAAAAAATAATTAAATATATATGTTATATTTTTATTTCGGAGTATTAAAACAGATATGATAAAATAGAGGGATGGTTTGGTGATTTATTAGTTAAGCTTGAGGTCCTGTGTTCGATTCCCACATCCCACATACTGCAGTTTACCTTTTTATTAAAACAGCTGGGTCATTTATTGATATTAAAGTTGGGCCGAAAATAGAGGTAAGGAACTATGGGCCGATAGCATGTACGGATAGTCTGTTGGGCCTTGACCCAATTGTGAGGAGAAACATGTAGCGACCCGACCAAATCGTCATTGACGGCGCCGTCTACTTAGGTCCCGTTACGTGGTCATAAGTCTTTAAAACAACGTTTGACCAAAAGATATGTCGCATTCATTTCAAATGTAAAGGTTGTTCAAGTTTACAAGAATAGTTCCACCACAAGTTACGATACAAAGTTTTAAGTACAAATGAAACTTATGCGACACAATTTAAAAGTATCCAAAAGACGCTCCATGTATGCATATATACTCGACATCCAATGCAAGTATCAAAATAATGAGCGGAAGCATGTATCATGTATCGTTCAAGGACCTGAGAAAAACATAGAAATCTGTCAACGAAAACGTTGGTGAAATCATAGGTTTAAGTAAGTAAGTACAAGTGAACCACAAGATTTGCATCAATGAAATAATAGTAATACATTCCAAAAGTTTGTTTCACGAGCACCCAATTATCAATGCTTAACATTCCTTCCATTGAACCCCATCACTTAGTGCTAGAACATACACTGTTTCTCGAAAATATATTTCATTCGTAAACGGTAGCGAACCGTTTGAATGAGGGTTTGTCAAACCCATATGGATCCATACAACATAAGTTCTCGCTTACACCCGGCAAGTGTAACTAATGATAATCGAATTGAGGATTTTGTTCTAAACTCGTATGTAGAATGTTTGTTTTCCTGTACTTGTGTTCACTTAGTAAAAGAAATGTTTATGTTTTCTCATCCCAAATGTAAGTTCAAAAAGAGTAAAAGTGGGACTATGATCTCACCTTGAATGCACGAGTAGTAAAGTACTTCAACAAGTAAATGTGTGCAAAGAACAATGCTAGTCTTGACCTAAACAAATAGGTTGTATCAATAACGATAGTCACGATTGGTCAAAGATGTTCAATTAGTCCTATGGCTCGTTACGACTCGATTATGTAGCATGTGAAATCAAATTGTCAAGTTTCATGCAAGGTACAAGTATATAAACAAGTTAGGAAGGTTGCATAATCATTTGGTTAAGTTTGACAAAAAGTCAAACTTTGGTCGGTCAAAGTCAACGAAAAAGTCAACACGTTCGGGTCGTGTCCCGAACTATTTTTCTGAGGTTTTTAATCATGTATGAGCATGTTAGGACAAGTTACATGTGAATCGGAGGTGCGTAGCATAGCAAACATTATTCGAAAATTGACAAAGTTGGACAGACCATAATGGCGCGCCGCGCGGGTATATGGCGCGCCGCGCCATTACCTGTGCAGAGAGTTCTGGCAACTTTTAAGTTTTATGCACGAACCTAACTTCAAACAATCACCATTTATGATCCGTAAACAATCAAGACAAGTATCTTATACCGTTGGGAAGGTAATTTGACGAGGAAAACAACTAAACACATTTCATCAATCAATCTACCTATTACAACAACCAAAACCGCATCTAATGCTTAACATTAACCGCATACAAGTTCATAAATGCAATTCAATGATTCGTGCAACCCATTTACATGAATGATATGCCGTTTCGAAGGTAATCAAGCATACAATCCAACTAAACACTTACCAATAATAATCCATGGCATTCAATGCATCAAAAGTCCATTTCAAGTTCATCAAACCCTAACCCAAATTCACCAAAATCAATAATCAAGTTCATGAAGTTTTCTAAGGCAACCTACACATCAAATTGAAGCTAGTGATACAAGGAACACAATTAGAACATGAACTTTTAACATCTAACAACATATGATCATCCAAAATTCAAGAACAACACACCAAAAGTCAAGTTCATGCTAGTTACACTAAAACAACGAGATCGAGCATATAAATTACACACACGACATCACAATGAGCCATAGACACTAACTAACACCATTTCAAGTCAAAAACACGAATTTAGAGAAATCTAGAGTTTTAGAAATGTTACCCAAACGAGATGAAGTTGGTACCAAAATGAAGAGGATGAAGAGAGGATCACGAATATGTAATTTATTTTGTTGTAAGCCTCCTAGATCGAATTTAGATGATGATTGAATGAATTTGGAAATTGGGTGTGTGTTCTTGCTAGAGAGAAAGAGAGAGAGATGGAGATGGTTGAATGGTGGTGATTGGGGTGGACTAGGTGACCTAGTCAACTAGTTTGCCCCGTGTCAATTTTAGTCCCTCAAGTTTGAATCGGGTGCGTGAATTACCTAATCGAGATAATTTAAAACGCGTATTAACGAAAGATGTTATAAATATATAACGGACTTTAAAATAGTTAAACGGAAAGTAAATGGAAAAAGGCGGGATGTTACATTACCTACTCCTTAAAAGAAATTTCGTCCCGAAATTTAAGTAGGCGTAGTAGTCGTTGTTTCTTCCTCGAGATCTTGTGTTTCCGAATTCACGAATAGATGAGGATACTTCCTTTGCATTTGATCTTGTCTTTCCCAAGTAAACTCGGGTCCCCTTTTGGCGTTCCAACGGACTTTAACAATCGGGATTCGGCTTTGTTTCAATGTCTTGACAGAGGTGTCCACAATTTCAACCGGTTCCTCCACAAAATGAAGTTTGTCATCAATAGTAAGTTCCTCGAGAGGGATGACGATATCGGGTTCGGCAAGACACTTTTTCAAGTTAGATACATGGAAGGTAGGATGAACGGAGTTAAATTGAGGCGGAAGATCTAAACGATACGCAACGGTTCCAATACGCTCCAAGATTTCGAAAGGACCAATATACCGTGGATTTAGCTTCCCGCGTTTCCCAAAACGGATTACACCCTTCCAAGGTGCGACTTTTAACATGACGCGGTCACCGACTTGAAATTCAAGGTCGTTGCGTCTTTTGTCGGTATAGCACTTTTGACGACTCCGGGCCGTCCGAAGCCTATCTCGGATTTGAACGATCTTCTCGGTGATTTCGTGAATGAGTTCGGGTCCGGTGATTTGTACGTCGCCTACTTCGGCCCAACAAAGAGGTGAACGACATTTTCGGCCATATAGCGCTTCAAAAGGTGCGGCCTTTATACTCGCGTGATAACTATTGTTGTAAGAGAACTCGGCGAGAGGTAAGTGCTTGTCCCAAGCTTTTCCAAAATCAACCACGCAAGCTCGTAACATGTTCTCTAAGGTTTGAATTGTGCGTTCGCTTTGTCCATCGGTTTGAGGATGATATGCGGTGCTCATGTCTAAACGCGTTCCCAACGCTTCTTGCAAAGTACGCCAAAATCTAGAAACGAAACGGCCATCTCGGTCGGAGATAATCGATAAAGGTACACCGTGTCGGGCTACGATCTCCTTAATGTAAAGTTGTGCAAGTTTCTCCATTTTGTCCGTTTCTTTCATGGCCAGGAAGTGTGCGGATTTGGTGAGACGGTCAACAATAACCCAAATGGTACCATAACCGCCCGTCGTTTTTGGTAGTTTGGTGATAAAATCCATCGTTATCCTTTCCCACTTCCATTGCGGGATCTCAGGTTGTTGAAGTAGTCCGGACGGTCTTTGGTGTTCGGCTTTGACTTTGGAACATGTCAAACACTTGGAAACATAAGTAGCTACGTCCCTTTTGATGTTCGGCCACCAATATAGTTGTTTAAGGTCGTGGTACATCTTATTGGCACCGGGGTGAATCGAGTATCGTGACTTATGGGCTTCATCTAAAATAAGGCTTCGTAGATCCCCATAACTAGGCACCCAAATTCTTCCGGCGAAATATCGGAGTCCGGTTTCTTTAACTTCGAATCGAGAGGTGAGGACATTCAAGTGTTCGAGAGAGATGTTTTCATCCTTGAGAGCCTCATCTTGGGCTACCCGAATTTGGCTATTAAGGTTGGTGTGAATGGTGATGTTTAAAGCTCAGACACGGAGAGGCACCGCTCTTTCTTTTCGACTTAAGGCATCGGCTACTACATTTGCCTTCCCGGGATGGTAACGAAGCTCGCAATCGTAATCATTTAAGGTTTCAATCCACCTTCGTTGTCTCATGTTTAGTTGCTTTTGATCGAAAATGTGTTGGAGACTTTTGTGGTCGGTAAAGATAGTACTCTTGGTTCCATAAAGATAGTGTCTCCACATTTTAAGTGCAAAGACAACGGCTCCGAGTTCGAGATCATGTGTCGTATAGTTTCGTTCATGAATTTTGAGTTGTCGAGAAGCATAAGCAATGACTTTCGTTCGTTGCATCAATACACACCCAAAACCATGTTTCGAGGCATCACAATATACAACAAAGTCATCATTGCCTTCGGGAAGTGACAAGATAGGAGCGGTGGTTAGCTTCGTTTTCAAGATTTGGAATGCGGATTCATGTTCGGTCGCCCAAATGAATTTCTTTCCCTTGTGAGTCAATGCGGTTAGAGGACGTGCAACCAAAGAGAAGTTTTCGATGAATCTACGATAGTACCCGGCGAGACCCAAAAATTGACGAATTTGAGTAGGAGTAGTAGGAGTCTCCCATTTGCTAATGGCTTCGATTTTCGTTGGATCGACTTTAATACCTTGGTCACTTACAACATGACCAAGAAATTGAACTTCCTTTAACCAAAATTCACACTTGGAGAATTTGGCATAGAGTTGTTCTTGTCTTAAAAGTTCAAGCACAAGTCGGAGATGTTGTTCGTGCTCTTCTTCATTTTTAGAATAGATCAATATGTCATCGATGAACACAATAACGAATTTATCGAGATACGGTTTGCACACGTGGTTCATAAGATCCATGAACACCGCCGGTGCGTTAGTGAGACCAAATGGCATGACAAGGAATTCATAACTACCATAACGAGTTCGGAAAGCGGTTTTGGAGACATCTTCCCCCTTAACCCTCAATTGATGATAACCCGAGCGGAGATCGATTTTCGAATATACACAAGACCCTTGTAGTTGATCAAAGAGGTCATCGATGCGAGGAAGAGGATATCGGTTCTTAACCGTCAATTTATTTAGTTCACGATAATCAATGCACATTCGTAGGGATCCGTCTTTCTTTTTAACAAACAAAATCGGAGCGCCCCAAGGTGAATGGCTAGGTTGGATAAAACCACGATCAAGTAGTTCTTGGATTTGACTTTGCAATTCTTGCATTTCAGATGGAGCGAGTCTATATGGTGCACGTGCTACGGGTGCGGCTCCCGGAATAAGATCGATTTGGAATTCAACCGGTCGATGAGGCGGAAGACCCGGCAATTCGTCGGGAAATACATCGGAATAGTCACTAACAATTGGCACATCATCGATGTGCTTCTCATCGGACTCAACTTTCTTAACGTGAGCAAGGATCGCAAAACAACCCTTACGGAGTAGTTTTCTAACTTTAATACACGAAACAAGGTTGAGTCCGGTGCAACTCTTATCGCCATAGACGATCAAAGGTTCACCATTCTCGATAGGAATTCGGATTGAGTTAAGATCACAAAGAATGTGAGATTTCGTTTTGACTAACCAATTCATACCGATTATTACATCAAAGCTTCCTAGTTCCATGGGTATCAAGTCAATTTCAAATTCCTTACCCAAAATGTTTATCGTACACCCTCGGTAATATGTGTCGGCACTTAATAGTTTCCCGTCAGCCACTTTAATGGTATAAGTGGTATCTAATGGAAGAGGTGGAGTGCTAAAAGAATGAGTCAAAGTCTTGGATACAAAGCATTTATCGGCACCCGAATCGAATAAACAAGAGACATAAGAATTGTTGAGAAGAAACGTACCCGTGACTAGTTCAGTGTCATCCCGGGCTTCCTCGGTGTTGATGTTGAAAGCTCGGCCGCGCGTGTTGGGGTTATCTTTCTTCTTTGGGCATGCATTTCTATAATGACCCGTTTGACCACATTCGTAACAAGTGCCCGTCTTTGGTGCATTGGGCCACTTTCGAGCAACGGGAGTGGCACTTTTACAATCCTTGGCCTTATGACCAACTCCTTGGCACCGGTGGCAAATTAACTTGCCACATTCACCAAAGTGATGTTTGTTGCATTTGTTGCAAAGAGGTAGGTTCCCGGCATAACCCCTCTTGCCGTCGGAGGTGTAAGGCTTCTTAGCAAAGTTGTTGTTGCTTGATTGGGAGGGTTCCCACTTTCTTTTGTTGCCGCCCGATTTATCCTCGGCCTTAGGTGCCGGAACTACGATTTCGTCAACCGTTTCTATCAATTTGCGGGCCATGTTCAAAGCTTCTTGATGATTAGTGGGTTTGGATGACATTACTCCGTGTTTGATGCTCTTTGGAAGACCATCCATGTAAAGTTCAACCCTTAAAGCTTCGGGGTTCACAAGATTTGGGCACATCAAGGCTAGTTCGGAAAATCGTTGATTATAAGCCTTGAGATCATTTCCGATCGCCTTTAAAGTTCTTAGCTCTTGTTCGAGCCTTCGGGTTTCTTCACGAGGGAAATATTCGACAATCATCTTTTCCCTCAAGTCGGCCCAAGAGAGGGCGTGAGCTTCATCGGTACCCACCGATTGTACATAAGTATTCCACCATGTAAGAGCGACACCGGCAAAGGTGTGAGTGGAGTATTTGACCTTGTCTTGGTCCCGACAACCGCTTATGCTAATGACGGCTTCCGTTTGCTCAAACCATCGGGTGAGCACGACCGGTCCCCCGATTCCATCAAAAGTGTGAGGTTTGCACCCCATAAAAGCATTATAGGAGCATCCCTCGTTTGAGTTTCCGGCTCCATTGTTGTTGTTGTTGTTGTGGTTGTTATTATTATTGTTGTTGGATGAGTGACCGGCCATGGCCGCATCTACGGCGGTGGCTATCATCCGTTCGAGAGCTTGTTCGGGAGTTTCATTGCGGCGTACACGACGAGGAGCCATTGTTCCTTCAAGACACAAGAATATCATTGATTAGTATTCTCAATAATACTAACCGTGATATAGAATAAAGATAAAGAGAAGTTTTTCCTCGACTCGCCTTAAATTCTTTATGTCATAATGTCGGAACGTTCATATGAGTCACCGTAATATAATCCCGGAAATTATATTACCCTGATTCATATGTGCATTCGACATCATTTCATATAGTCAAGGTGGCGCGTCAATCAAATTAAACAACGTGAGATTAAGATGAACTAAGAGTAGATATGAGTAGAAGTGTTCGAGTATAAATGCACAAGTAGTCAAGTAATTCCTACTTCAAGTCTATATGCCGGTTGTAGTCTAGACTCACCAATGTACCCTATGACTCGAGGTTGACACCAATGAACTCTAAATCCCTACAACCAACGCTCTGATACCATCTGTAGCGACCCGACCAAATCGTCATTGACGGCGCCGTCTACTTAGGTCCCGTTACGTGGTCATAAGTCTTTAAAACAACGTTTGACCAAAAGATATGCCGCATTCATTTCAAATGTAAAGGTTGTTCAAGTTTACAAGAATAGTTCCACCACAAGTTACGATACAAAGTTTTAAGTACAAATGAAACTTATGCGACACAATTTAAAAGTATCCAAAAGACGCTCCATGTATGCATATATACTCGACATCCAATGCAAGTATCAAAATAATGAGCGGAAGCATGTATCATGTATCGTTCAAGGACCTGAGAAAAACATAGAAATCTGTCAACGAAAACGTTGGTGAAATCATAGGTTTAAGTAAGTAAGTACAAGTGAACCACAAGATTTGCATCAATGAAATAATAGTAATACATTCCAAAAGTTTGTTTCACGAGCACCCAATTATCAATGCTTAACATTCCTTCCATTGAACCCCATCACTTAGTGCTAGAACATACACTGTTTCTCGAAAATATATTTCATTCGTAAACGGTAGCGAACCGTTTGAATGAGGGTTTGTCAAACCCATATGGATCCATACAACATAAGTTCTCGCTTACACCCGGCAAGTGTAACTAATGATAATCGAATTGAGGATTTTGTTCTAAACTCGTATGTAGAATGTTTGTTTTCCTGTACTTGTGTTCACTTAGTAAAAGAAATGTTTATGTTTTCTCATCCTAAATGTAAGTTCAAAAAGAGTAAAAGTGGGACTATGATCTCACCTTGAATGCACGAGTAGTAAAGTACTTCAACAAGTAAATGTGTGCAAAGAACAATGCTAGTCTTGACCTAAACAAATAGGTTGTATCAATAACGATAGTCACGATTGGTCAAAGATGTTCAATTAGTCCTATGGCTCGTTACGACTCGATTATGTAGCATGTGAAATCAAATTGTCAAGTTTCATGCAAGGTACAAGTATATAAACAAGTTAGGAAGGTTGCATAATCATTTGGTTAAGTTTGACAAAAAGTCAAACTTTGGTCGGTCAAAGTCAACGAAAAAGTCAACACGTTCGGGTCGTGTCCCGAACTATTTCTCTGAGGTTTTTAATCATGTATGAGCATGTTAGGACAAGTTACATGTGAATCGGAGGTGCGTAGCATAGCAAACATTATTCGAAAATTGACAAAGTTGGACAGACCAAAATGGCGCGCCGCGCCATTACCTGTGCAGAGAGTTCTGGCAACTTTTAAGTTTTATGCACGAACCTAACTTCAAACAATCACCATTTATGATCCGTAAACAATCAAGACAAGTATCTTATACCGTTGGGAAGGTAATTTGATGAGGAAAACAACTAAACACATTTCATCAATCAATCTACCTATTACAACAACCAAAACCGCATCTAATGCTTAACATTAACCGCATACAAGTTCATAAATGCAATTCAATGATTCGGGCAACCTATTTACATGAATGATATGCCGTTTCGAAGGTAATCAAGCATACAATCCAACTAAACACTTACCAATAATAATCCATGGCATTCAATGCATCAAAAGTCCATTTCAAGTTCATCAAACCCTAACCCAAATTCACCAAAATCAATAATCAAGTTCATGAAGTTTTCTAAGGCAACCTACACATCAAATTGAAGCTAGTGATACAAGGAACACAATTAGAACATGAACTTTTAACATCTAACAACATATGATCATCCAAAATTCAAGAACAACACACCAAAAGTCAAGTTCATGCTAGTTACACTAAAACAACGAGATCGAGCATATAAATTACACACACGACATCACAATGAGCCATAGACACTAACTAACACCATTTCAAGTCAAAAACACGAATTTAGAGAAATCTAGAGTTTTAGAAATGTTACCCAAACGAGATGAAGTTGGTACCAAAATGAAGAGGATGAAGAGAGGATCACGAATATGTAATTTATTTTGTTGTAAGCCTCCTAGATCGAATTTAGATGATGATTGAATGAATTTGGAAATTGGGTGTGTGTTCTTGCTAGAGAGAAAGAGAGAGAGATGGAGATGGTTGAATGGTGGTGATTGGGGTGGACTAGGTGACCTAGTCAACTAGTTTGCCCCGTGTCAATTTTAGTCCCTCAAGTTTGAATCGGGTGCGTGAATTACCTAATCGAGATAATTTAAAACGCGTATTAACGAAAGATGTTATAAATATATAACGGACTTTAAAATAGTTAAACGGAAAGTAAATGGAAAAAGGCGGGATGTTACAAAACAGAAGCATTAAATTAAATAAAACTAGGTTATATTTAAGACAGAAAGACGAGGATGGATGGATGGTTGAGTGTGTGTGCGTGAAATGCGAGGTCTTGGGTTCAAGCCTGTGCGGTGGTGTTTATTCTCTTTTTAAGAGCTCATTACTTGAAGGTAGTATTATTATTCTATCTATCTATTATTATTATTATTATTATTATTATTATTATTATTATTATTATTATTATTATTATTATTATTATTATTATTATTATTATTATTATTATTATTATTATTATTATTATTAGTAAAATCATTATTTTTAGAATTATTATTATTAGTATACATTATTATTAAAATTAACATTTTTATTAAAAATATTATTTTTATTAAAGTTATCATTTTATCATTAATAAAAAAGTATCATTTTTAACTATATTATCATTATTATTATCATTTCTAATATTATTTTAGTATTAATACAATTTTTACAAACAAAAGATATATATACATATATATATATATATATATACAAAAAAAATGTATTACATACATATAACATAACGAAATTGATATTTTATTTAAATATATAAAGTAAATATATGAAACATATAAGTTATTAATATAAAAATGATATAACTAATAAATTATTATACATATAAATTTGTTTGATTACAATTATGTGCGTTAATATATATATACATGATATAGATTCGTGAATCTGAGGCCAACCCTACAATTGTTCAATGTCGTCATATGTATTTTTACTACAAAATACAGTATGGTGAGTTTCATTTGCTCCCTTTTTAATTGCTTTTGCAATATATATTTTGGGCTGAGAATACATGCGCTATTTTTATAAATGTTTACGAAATAGACACAAGTAATTAAAAATATATTCTACGTTGAGTTGTACCACTGGCATACTTCCCTGTAGCTTGGTAACTACTATTTACATGAGTATTGTAAACGCGAATCCTATTGATAGATCTATCGGGCCTGACAACCCCAACCGGACTGGACGACCAGTATTCAACGGTTGCACAGTACTCGTTTCGTGACTACACTTGGTACAGTGTAGTGAGATTTCATAATAAAGGGAATATGCGACGTTGATTAAATGTTAAGTATGGTTACCAAGTGCTCAACCACTTAGAATGCTTTACATACACTTGCGAGTGTATTATGTTTATGATTATGAAATCTTGTGGTCTATTAAAATATTGAAATGATTATTATGATAAACCTATGAACTCACCAACCTTTTGGTTGACACTTTTAAGCATGTTTATTCTCAGGTACGAATTAAGTCTTCCGCTGTGCATTTACTCATTTTAAGGACATTACTTGGAGTCGATCATCGCAATGGGACCAAATGTTGATGACTTCGTCCAGGTGGATAAGGATGGGTTGTTACAAAAATACATAACTAAAAACAACACATAGAAATTTGACACATAATTAAATTAGATGCAAGGGAAAAGGTTAATTTTTCACAATTGCTTCATTTTTGATTAAATTACATTCCTCTTTCTCGCAAAGATGCTCGAAATTTCCTTTATCTTCATTCCAGTACATCACGCCCGAGTGTTCTACCGGAGTGTTTTCTTTGATCCACTCAAACACCTTTGAAATTGTCATCTAACTAACATCCACATTTTCAAAGTACTTATATTTATAGCCAGAGTAAAGCATGAATCGTGGTGAAAACTTACCATTCCAATAGACACTAATCTGAACAACAATTGGTGCCATGTTTACAATTTTAATTGCTGTTTGGAGATGCGAGTGATACATGTGTTTCTTCTAATTGATGTCGATTTATATATAGTAGTATAAAATTGATAAACCGGCATTTCAAAATCCGATTTCAGTAAAAGCTGACGAACATTAAAAGGTAACAGTAAAAGGTAACAGTAACATATCTTTAATTGCTTTTTATGACATGTGTAATACCTGACAAACCAAAGTTTCAAACACCGGTTTTGCATTCTTTTTCTAAAAGGTTTGAAACCGAACTTTAAAACTTCGGATTATTTGTAGATGTACACTTATAAAAGTGAATTTTGATTGTTTCATAAACACGTAACAAAAATGGATCCGAAATACGTATCAATTGACGTGTATCATTGTGATGGCCCCGTCAATACACTTAACGGCTCCGTCACTTGGTCCCACAGCTTGATCGAACTTAAATGAATTTAATAAACAACATTGCATTCTTTTATTCAAAAAGTTTCCCATAAAAGGAAATTTACCAAAATATGTTGTTTAAACAAACCCAACATATTAAATATCCAAAGTTGACATAAAACATAACCAACCAAATACCCACAAGTTTAAATATTCAAAAATAGAATGCAAGTTTAATATTTCATAAAGTGTTTAACAAAATCTGCCCAAATGCATGCAGACACTTCTAACACAGCGGAAGCACTAAAACAAATCAAGTACCTGTGAAAACATGCGAGTAAACTGTCAACAAAAATGTTGAGTGAATTATAGGTTTAAATAAACGAATAAACTTTAGACCACAAGATTTAAAATGTTATAAAACATAAAACATTATTCCATTATCTATGAGCCACCTGGTAACCACTTAACCATTTATTGACCCTTGCCAAACACAATATATATACACACCGAACAAGTGTATCTTCAAATAAATACGAAGTACTAACACATTCCGATTATAAATTGCTAGCGCGACTAGTTCGAAATGGGGTTGTCAAGCCCGATAGATCTATCCATAGGATTCGCATTCACCAGTAGAAACCAGTGATTAGAGTTACCAGAGAATATTTTTGTTCAACTCATAATGAATAATTTAAATTTAATTGCCACTTGTGTCTAAATGTAAACCAAAATGCATGTAATCACATCCCAAAAATACTTTAAAAAATATGAAAAACAGGACTATAACTCATCTTAAAGCAAATGAAGTAACCACACAAAAAGCGAACAGCAAATGAAGTAAAGTGATCAAGAATGATCACAACGCCGACTTATAAATAAAGCAGATCGATATAAATAACTAACTTAGGTCAAGTCTTAGTATGATAGTTATAGTACTTGTCGCAAGTAAACATAGAACAACACTCAACATGCTTCGGTTTGATCAGAACAGCGTAAGGACACGTACTTTCTATTTTTAGAAAGTTTCTATTTTTAGCAGGTTTCTATTTTTGGAAAGTTTCTATTTTAGGAAAGTTTCTATTTTAGGGAAGTTTCTATTTTAGAAAAGTTTTTATTTTTAGAAAGTTGCTATTTTTGGAAAGTTTATAACTTAAGAAAGTTTCCTTAATTAGAAAGTCAACAAAAGTCAACTGAAGTCGAAGTCAACCGAAAGTCAACTCAAAAGTCAATCTTGGTCAAACATAATCAACATTGAATTTTAAAGTATAAGTTATATTATTAATATAAGTTATAATGTCATTTAAAGTCATACATGTATAATTATGTCATAACCTAAGTTTGATTAAATTAAAATGAATTATTAAAGTTAACATAAGTTTAAATGATATAATTATTATAACCTAAGTATTTAATTTATGAATTAAATATTAGTCATAACATAAGTATTTTTAATTAATAATAAATTTTAAATCATATCATAAGTATTATTAATTAATAATGAATTATTAATCATATTATAAGTATTTAATTATAATTATTAAATCATAAGTGTTTAATAATTAAATTATAATTAAATAATAACTAAGTGTTATTATAATTAAATAATTAATTAATACTTATTATAAGTATTATTATAATAATCTCATAACATATGTTTAATACTTACCATAAGTATTTTTCATTAATAATAAAAGTATTATTAATCATAAGTTTAATTAAAAGTTTCATTAATCAAAATGTAATTAATAAATGATATAATAAATATATATATATCATAAGTCTCAATTTAGAATAATTAATTTTTATATCATAATTAATTTATTATTAATGAAAATCATTATTTATGTCAAAAGTTTTATTTCATAACAATAAGTTTTAATTAAAAGTTCATCGGGTCATAACTTGAGCCCCGAGTATCGGTTTTCAGAGAGTCTTATATATATCTTCGCCTAACCAAACTACCTGACACATTACTACACTCAAGAACATCCCAAGAATAGCCACCAAGTCGTGACCATCAGTCATATATCAACTTGGAGCTTTAATCCGTTTAAAAACATGTTTTAGTCGTAACGGGTGATCTGTGGCTCGAATTTCGATGACCCGAACATGAATGTTCATCCAATAATCAATCCTAACACACTAGTACACCCTAGAGACTCTAAAAATGGTCACAAAGTCGGATCAAACCTGAACACATTCGTTTTTATACTTTGATTTCATGAAAACACCATTTTAATCATAATTTAAGTTCTAGGAATCGAAATAACATGAATCCGGAGTCTAAAATTAATGTATCGATGAGAACACATCTAAACAATTTAATTTTACAAAAACATCAGTTTAGTTCCCTGAAATGGTCGAATATGCTGCTATCCATAATCAATCAAACCGAAAACATGCTATAACAAGTGTTTCTATGCATACAATCAACAATCCATCAACATACAAGTACTATAAATCATAATAACATGTAAAAACATAAAAAATAAAGAAAAATAAAAAGTTAGGGTTAGGGTTTATACCCTAATCAAGAATTGATTTATGTAGACGCGTAGAGAACGAGATAAGGAATCCGGTTATGCAAACGATTTGATGATCCAAGTATTAAATCAATTGATGGTGATGATGTTATGGTTGGTGGTAGGTGACGGCAAGGAGAGGAGGGAGGAGAAGAAATGGGAGCAAATATAGAATAAGGGTTTGTAGTGTGATAAAATGCAAATGAGAAATGAAACTAGAAAATGAAATCAAAAGGGGTATCCCCCTCCCCATGTATTCAGACGATTGGTGGGGTATGGGGTGGGCCCCATGGCCCAATTTTACTTAATGTGTAATTGCTTGTGGCTCGAACGCCTGATCGAAGCCCGAAACGCGAAAAGGCTATTACGCGATTAATAATTAGGAGAGATAACAAATACGCGACGAATAAAATATATAAACACTATATATAATCATATGACAATAAAATATCATATTAAAAATAATTTGAATTTAAAAATCCCAAAAGTTTGACCGTTGGTTTGAAAACCGAAAAGATTCGCCGGATAGAAATCCACGATTCGTAGAAACGTACGATTTAAAATATGAATACAAATATTCATTTAACACATAACAATTAATATATTATTACTAAAATAATAATATAGGTCATAGAATGATGTGGCACGAATACCATGTAGTAACCCGGAAATTTTCGACCAAATTTAAACTTAATCTTTATATGTTTTCGACACGATAAGCAAAGTCTGTAAGGTTGAGTCTTAAAAAGTTTGAACTGTTTCATATATTCAATTGACCTTCGACTCCTCGGCGATTCACGAACAATTAATTGTAAATAGATATGTGTGTATATATATATAAATAATAATTCGAGATATAATTTGAAGTATTATATGTTGTTGCTATTAAAAAAAAATATATTATAATAATTATTATTTAAAATATATTTCTATATGTATAAAGTATATTAAAAATAAACATTAAATGCTTGTAATACTCGTTTGATGTTCCGATTGATATTAAGCAAGTTAAGTTCGAACTTATTTAAATTTAAAATAAAAGGTGATCCGAAAATGAGTTATATAAGTTATAGGCTTATTAAAAGTATATTTAGGATTTAGTTATTTAATTTTAACACTTTTTATATTTTACCGATAAATGAGAGGGACAGTTGATGTAAATTTTATTTAATAGTTAATGATCGAATTTTATACCATAATGACCAAAATAAATAAATATAATTACTGTAAAAATTTGGGATTTTTCCGAAGACTTTTATCCGTCAACGTTTAGCAAAAGAGCATAGAATACCATCTCTGAAAAAGTGTCGGTAGCTTATTAATAAATAACTTTCACGGGACTACTAGTTACACATTTTAGATAATTTAAATACTAATTATTTATTATATACTTTACAACTCATTTGTCAACAACGATTTTTACAAACTTACTTTACAACTTGATGATATGATTTAATATTAATTAAATGTACATCTGTTTCACATGAGAAATATTATAAGCATATTATGAACTTGTCATAGCCTAAAAAGAAAATTGTGTACCCATATATATTTGTGTTTTGATCGATGAAACGAGAAGCATCACCATGAAGAAGCACCATTTACTAAACATCATCGAACCACCATGCATCCGGTTCTCTTGTTCCTCTATTCGACCACCTTCATCAAACTCAACCAATACCACCTTCTTCATCATATAACTCCACTGTGATCATCACCCCCTTCAATCATATAAACCCATCATTCACCATCATCTTCTTTCATAACAAAGCATCACTAAAAGTTCAACTACTTAATTTTAATTTCTATGGTACTTGAAACCCAACAAGACCCATCGATCGATTACTACTTCTTGTTTTCATTATATTCTACCAAGAACCAAGAAACCACATGTATAGTTATTGTTCAACAAACCCACATTCACTAAACCGTCACCTTATTACTTTCTCTAATTTTTCTTCTATTCGAGTACCAATCATCAAGATTCAAAACATTACTTGTTCAAGTTTGTACCTATTGCTACTGCCTGTTTACGGGTCAACAAGATAACCATCACACACCCACCCATCACTACCATGTACAAGGTAGTTACAACTGTAACTCGATCAAAACAGGCTGCTCATTTTCTTACGTTTCACAGCTCAACCTAAAACCAGAACCATTTTTTTTTTCAACCTTCCACCACCATATCGACACACTGGGTGTCCAACAAGACCACCACCTTTGCAAGCACCCTACAACTTACTAGCCAAACTGCTGCAACGTGTGTTACTATTTCCAATCACGTTTAAACATAAATCTATTCTTTATTATATTTCTAATAAGTGTACTACAACTTTTGTTTCTTTTGGGTCGATTAAATTCAATCATCACCATTGAATATTTTTTTTTGTGTTCCTCACTTGATATACAACGAATAATGGTGGACCAAGATTGTTCAATCAAGCTCACGTGCCAAACCATGTCTATGTTATATTATGCGTACAACTATGAAAACTGAATCAGGTATACGGTTGCTTTGTGAGTATACAAACCGTGACCTTCTTGATATGTTTGGGCTTCTTTCTTTTAAATAAATGGGCTACTTTCTTAGGCCCTTAATGGACTTCAATAGCCATGAAAATAATAAGATGATAGTAAGTATTAGTGATGATGCATATGATGGACGTGTACAGATGAAGACCACTTTCTGTTTCTATTTTTTTAAACGCATACAATGATGATATCCTATATGATGTTCGATGATGTGCTATGAATGGATAATGATATCGATTAGGATCATGATGATGATGGTGATCCGTTAGGGTTAAAGTGTGTTTGACGATTGCAGATGATATTGTTGATGTTATGATAAAGATGATCACATGATGATGATCATTGTTTATGATATTGATAAAAGATGAAGATACTGAAATATAGTATAAAAGAAATTAAAATCATTGTATAACAGAAAGAGAGAAACAGATGGATGGTTAAGGGTGTTTGGTTTAATTGAGAGATCTCGAGTTCAAACCCGAACTTGGACATTTTTCTGTTAAAAGGGCTACTTCTTTGAGGTAGTTTACTTATTACTTAATATTATTATAATTATTATTATTATAATTATTATTATTATTATTATTATTATTATTATTATTATTATTATTATTATTATTATTATTATTATTATTATTATTATTATTATTATTATTATTATCATTATTATTATTATTAGTAAAATCATTATTTTTATAGTTATTATTATTAGTATCCATTATTATTAAAATTAACATTTTTATTAAATGTATCATTTTTATTTAAGTTATCATTTTTTATCATTAATATTACATGTATCATTTCTAACTCTATTATCATTATTATTATTTTTACCATTACTACTATTATTTTAATATTATTATAATTTTAACAGAACAAATGATATGTATATATATATACACAAAAATATATTTACTACATATAACATAACTATATCCATATTTTTATAATAAATATTAATAAATATAATTAATTTGGTTATTAATGAAACAACATAGTTAAAATAACCATTAAATCACTAATAATATATAAATTGTTCGATTACCATTATATGTGTTAATATATATATAAATGATATAGGTTCGTGAATCCGAGGCCAACCCTATACTTGTTCAATGTCGTTCTATGTATTTTTACTACAAAATATATTAGGTGAGTTCATTTGATTCCCTTTTACTCTTTACATTTTTGGGACTGAGAATACATGCGCTGTTTTTACAACTCCTTTATTAAATGCCTTTGAAATATATTTTGAACTGCGAATACATGAAATGCTTTTATAAATGTTTGACGAGATAGACACAAGTAAAACATTCCTCGAATGAATTATTATGCAGACAGAAGTTCTGCGGATTATTATTGAATTATATGGACATGATAATTGCTACCATTGAATTATGTGGACATGATAATTGCCACCATTGAATTATGTGGACATGATAATTGCCACCATTGAATTATGTGGACATGATAATTGCCACCAATTGATGTGAATGTTATATATCAAGAGAATGATTTTATACACATGTTATGTGTATGTTATTTTTGTGCACAAGATATGTGTACGGTTACTAAGATTTATGAAAGATGATTTTGTACACGAGAAAAGTGTACTGTATTTAAAAGATATCGCATGTACATTACAAGTGGGTATAGGATTCGAGCCCATTTGTACCATGCAGGATTTAAATCTTGTGGTCTATCAAAATGATGAATTTTATTGTTTTATGATAAACTTATGAACTCACTAACCTTTTGGTTGACACTTGAAAGAATGTTTATTCTCAGGTATGAAAGAAACCTTCCGCTGTGCATTAGCTCATTTTAAAGACATTATTTGGAGTCGATCATCGCAATGGGACCAGATGTTGGTGACTTCGTCCAGATGGATTAGGACGGGGTATGACATGTGGTATCAGAGCGGTGGTCTTAGCGAACCAGGTCTTGCATTAGTAGGTCTAACTGATAGTTGTTTAGATGCATTAGTGAGTCTGGACTTCGACCGTGTCTGCATGTCAAAAGTTTTGCTTATCAGTTCGTGTCGAAAATTTCCTGCTTATCATTCTTAGGTAATCCCTTGCTTATCATCTTAAAGTCTAGACATGTCTTACTGTCTCTATTGCATAGACAGTGTATAGATAAATTCATATCTTAGCGTATCTGTTATTGTTACCTTTGCCTGACAGTTTCTGTAGATTCCTCCGTAACTTATGGGATTTTAGTATTATATATGCATATGTAAATTATGTATTGCAGGGTACTAATCTACATCCTATAACCTATTTCTTATCGAAAACCCTTCATTTGATCGTACGATATGGATCCCTCAACCAGTTCGAATTCCTCAAATTTCGACAGTTATTCCGATACGAATATTCACCTAAGCTCCAGAAGCAGCGTCACTAGAATGAATCAACCAATCATCCATCCCCAATTTATCTGATGGGTTCGTGATCTACTTAATCATTGGAGACAAGAAGAAGGTGATCCTTTCTAACCATCGAATTTCCTTCTTGGTGAAGAACCTGAAGCACTTACTGGCGAACTTATCCGAAACACCATTTTCAGCCTCATTTCCACGGTAGCTCATCATAATTATATTCTATCTAAAAATATAAACCTTATTCATTCACTCGTTCCTACCGACAATCATCCCGGAGTAATAAGTCAATGAGCTTTGCGCTCGAGTTGTAGCCTTGGAAAATATGGTGCAAAACATACCAGATTCTGCAACATCACCGGCACCAACAGTACCATCAGTAACAGCACCCGTACCATTAACAATCCATGTCTCAACATCTTATTCTGTACCTCGAGTATAATCATCGTTCTACATCAATTATCTTCGTTCTTCATGGCGATTATGTAATCTCTAATGTTTTAGAAATTATATATTCTGTTCTAATGGAAAATCAAATGAGGTTAATGTCATATTGACTCATTAAATCCATGATTACATCTGAAGAAAATATATATGTAAGTATATTTTCATAAAGATGGTAATTAAAATTCTTTTGTACAAACCGTTAAAGGTGAAAATATTTTAAAGGGTAGGTAAAACCCGAGTAATATTCAGATTTCACATTATTAAGTTACAATGTACATTCTTCGAAACTGATTCAACTTTACTATCCTACTTAAATCCACCAATATACAAATCCGTTCACCACAGAATAACCATATTCATCCAATTTCATATTGGGAGTTTGATTTATCAGAATCCAACAAGTGGCATAATGAAGAAAACATTTGACAAAATAAAATTGGTTAGAAATAAACAAATTAACTATGAGAAATTTTGTTAAGAATCCACGCTAACTGTTCCTAGCTAATTGTTCCTAGCTAACTGATTACATTTTATTTATCGTAATTTAATTATCGCAATTTACATTCTCGCAATTTTATTTATCGTCATTTAATTTCTGTGATTTACTTTACGCACTTTATTTATTGTCATTTAAATTTCTTTTATTTATTTTTACGCACTTTAAATATCGGGACATGTATACAAGGTTTTGACATATCATATCGACGCATATATATATATATATATATATATATATATATATATATATATATATATATATATATATATATATATATATATATATATATATTATTTGGAATCACCATAGACACTCTATATGCTGTAATGATAGAGTTCGCTATACAGAGTTGAGGTTGATTCTATAATAATATATATACTTTGAGTTGTGATCGAGTCTGAGACATGTACACGGGTCACGATACATATTAATTAATTCGAATATTATAAATTAAAATATATATGAATCAATGGATTGTTAACTGTGGACTATCGACTGTGGACTAATAACATTGGACAATTAAAATGAATTAAAATATTGATTATAACATATGAAACTAAACAATTCTTCAAGTTTGACACTTGATTTCATCTTAAACCTCATTTGTATCTTGACGATTATAATCTGCGTTCAAACCTTTCATGATCCTTGATAACACCTCAATCGAGAGGATGAACCAACCACACTTCATCAATGGAAGAAAAGATTAATGCATATAGTTATGCACCTGAAAAACTCTCGGAACCTGAGTAAACGTTTAACACGTACCTGTGCTAATTCCTTTAGTATTAGTATTACCAAAAATAACTTTGCAATCCCTTTTCAAATTAACCAATTTTGTCACAGCTCCAGCAAGTCAACTTTGACTTTTCATTCAAAACAACCTTATTATAACCTTGATATATATGCGTGCTCTTCTTATTGTTACCGGAAAATCTTTTATATTCCTCCATATTACCTTCAGCGTTTAATCATCTAAAAACACAATCCTCTTGAAACTCTCGAATGGATAACCGATGAATCAGTTATCGTAGTATTAAATGCAGAGGAAACAGAAAAATTGTGGATGGTCTAAACGGTCAAAAGTTTGATGATAAAGAATGAAGTGTTAGGAACGCTCGATGGAAAATTTGGTACTGAAAAATGAATTGAGCTAACCATGAAGGAGACCACGGACAAATACAAGGACCAAATTCTATATTCAAAGAATCCAACGCTGGATCCAATGAAGTCTTCAACGAAAATCTTGCTCCTTATTCATGTTAAAATCTTGCGGAAAATCTTTCTTCATCAACCTTCGATCTTAGAAATTCCAAAATATCATCATAAATATCTTTGATATTTCTGAGGATATTTTCATAAATATTCTTGTTCAAAATATATCTATCTCCTCGTACTATCAGTGTTACATCAGAAAGGAAACTGTTTAGTTTCTAAATTCTGAAATATTCGAATTTAAAATATGAATGTTTTTTAGGTAGTGTTGGGAACTGATGCATGAGTTAGTATAATATAATGATACTTGATCAACGTGATTATATTACAGTAAGTCATGCTGAGTTTCTAATGGAAAGTAATGATTCACAGATCATAACGTCATCATGTGCCATGTTACATGACTCTTACATTCTACCTAATTTCCAAGTATATCAAGAACATAATTTCTTGATAGTTCTATCTTTCTGAAATTTTCTGGTAATTTAACAAGTCAAATTATCGCATTTAATTAAAGAGATCCTAATTTTCTCATTCACCGAAGAATCAAATCTTATAGATATCGAAGATTTTCTTTTAAATCCCTTGAATTCCGGAATTCAATCAAGGCAACGTCAAAAGTTAAGACGAACCTTATTTTCCAAAATTCAACCATGAATAGTCAAAAGTTATGATGAAATTTGTCTTTCTCATTTCACTATTTAGTGATATCTTCATTCGTACTCTTCGAGTAATCGAATTTTCTTATTCATATTACTCAATGATGATAAAACTCTATTTATCAACTTACATTCGTCAAGAAAACATTTTTAGTGTTAGCCATGATGACCTCACTCAAATTTCGGGACGAAATTTCTTTAACGGGTAGGTACTGTAGTGACCCAGAAATTTCCGACCAAATTTAAACTTAATCTTTATATGTTTCCGACACGATAAGCAAAGTCTGTAAGGTTGAGTCTTAAAAAGTTTGAACTGTTTCATATATTCAATTGACCTTCGACTGCTCTCGACGATTCACGAACAATTAATTGTAAATAGATATGTGTGTATGTATGTATGTATATATATATATATATATATATATAATAATAATAATAATTCAAAATATAATTTGAAGTATTATATGTTATTGCTATTAAAAAAAGATATTATAATAATTATTATTTAAAATATATTTCTATATGTATAAAGTATATTAAAAATAAACATTAAATGCTTGTAATACTCGTTTGATATTCCGATTGATATTAAGCAAGTTAAGTTCGAACTTATGTAAATTTAAAATAAAAGGTGATCCGAAAATGAGTTATATAAGTTATAGGCTTATTAAAAGTATATTTAGGATCTAATTATTTAATTTTAACACTTTTTATATTTTACCGATAAATGAGAGGGACAGTTGATGTAAATTTTATTTAATAGTTAATGGTCGAATTTTATACCATAATGACCAAAATAAATAAATATAATTACTGTAAAAATTTGGGATTTTTCCTAAGACTTTTATCCGTCAACGTTTAGCAAAAGAGCACGGAATACCATCTCTGAAAAAGTGTCGGTAGCTTATTAACAAATAACTTTCACGGGACTACTAGTTACACATTTTAGATAATTTAAATACTAATTATTTATTATATACTTTACAACTCATTTGTCAACAACGATTTTTACAAACTTACTTTACAACTTGATGATATGATTTAATATTAATTAAATGTACATCTGTTTCACATGAGAAATATTATAAGCATATTATGAACTTGTCATAGCCTAAAAAGAAAATTGTGTACCCATATATATTTGTGTTTTGATCGATGAAACGAGAAGCATCACCATGAAGAACCACCATTTACTAAACATCATCGAACCACTATGCATCCGGTTCTCTTATTCCTCTATTCGACCACCTTCATCAAACTCAACCAATACCACCTTCTTCATCATACAACTCCACTGTGATCATCACCCCCTTCAATCATATAAAGCCATCATTCACCATCATCTTCTTTCATAACAAAGCATCACTAAAACTTCAACTACTCAATTTTAATTTCTATGGTACTTGACACCCAACAAGACCCATCGATCGATTACTACTTCTTGTTTTCATTATATTCGACCAAGAACCAAGAAACCACATGTATAGTTATTGTTCAACAAACCCACATTCACTAAACCGTCACCTTATTACTTTCTCTAATTTTTCTTCTATTCGAGTACCAATCATCAAGATTCAAAACATTACTTGTTTGAGTTTGTACCTATTGCTACTGCCTGTTTACGGGTCGACAAGACAACCATCACACACCCACCCATCACTACCATGTACAAGGTAGTTACAACTGTAACTCGATCAAAACAGTCTGCTCATTTGCTTACGTTTCACAGCTCAACCTAAAACCAGAACCATTTTTTTTCAACCTTCCACCACCATATCGACACACTGGGTGTCTAACAAGACCACCACCTTTGCAAGCACCCTACAACTTACTAGCCAAACTACTGCAACGTGTGTTACTGTTTCCAATCACGTTTAAACATAAATCAATTCTTTATTATATTTCGAATAAGTGTACTACAACTTTTGTTTCTTTTGGGTCGATTAAATTCAATAATCACCATTGAATATTTTTTTTTTGTGCTCCTCACTTGATAGACAACAAATAATGGTGGACCAAGATTGTTCCTTCAAGCTCACATGCCAAACCATGTCTATGTTATATTATGCGTATAACTATGAAAACTGAATCAGGTATACGGTTGCTTTGTGAGTATACAAACCGTGACCTTCTTGATATGTTTGGGCTTCTTTCTTTTAAATAAATGGGCTACTTTCTTGGGCCCTTAATGGACTTCAATAGCCATGAAAATAATAAGATGATAGTAAGTATTAGTGATGATGCATATGATGGACGTGTACAGATGAAGACCACTTTCTGTTTCTATTTTTTTTTAAACGCATACAATGATGATAGCCTGTATGATGTTCGATGATGTGCTATGAATGGATAATGATATCGATTAGGATCATGATGATGATGGTGATCCGTTAGGGTTAAAGTATGTTTGACGATTGCAGATGATATTGTTGATGTTATGATAAAGATTATCACATGATGATGATCATTATTTATGATATTGATAAAAGATGAAGAAACTGAAATGTAGTATAAAAGAAATTAAAATCATTGTATAATAGAAAGAGGGAAAAAGATGGATGGTTAAGGGTGTTTGGTTTAATTGAGAGATCTCGAGTTCAAACCCGAACTTGGACATTTTTCTGTTAAAAGGGCTACTTCTTTGAGGTAGTTTACTTATTACTTAATATTATTATAATTATTATTATTATAATTATTATTATTATTATTATTATTATTATTATTATTATTATTATTATTATTATTATTATTATTATTATCATTATTATTAGTAAAATCATTATTTTTATAGTTATTATTATTAGTATCCATTATTATTAAAATTAACATTTTTATTAAATGTATCATTTTTATTTAAGTTATCATTTTTTATCATTAATATTACATGTATCATTTCTAACTCTATTATCATTATTATTATTTTTACCATTACTACTATTATTTTAATATTATTATTATTTTAACAGAACAAACGATATGTATATATATACACAAAAATATATTTACTACATATAACATAACTATATCCATATTTTTATAATAAATATCAATAAATATAATTAATTTGGTTATTAATGAAACAACATAGTTAAAATAACCATTAAATCACTAATAATATATAAATTGTTCGATTACCATTATATGTGTTAATATATATATAAATGATATAGGTTCGTGAATCCGAGGCCAACCCTATACTTGTTCAATGTCGTTCTATATATTTTTACTACAAAATACATCAGGTGAGTTCATTTGATTCCCATTTACTCTTTACATTTTTGGGACTGAGAATACATGCGCTGTTTTTACAACTGCTTTATTAAATGCCTTTGAAATATATTTTGAACTGCGAAGACATGAAATGCTTTTATAAATGTTTAACGAGATAGACACAAGCAAAACTTTCCTCGAATGAATTATTATGCAGACAGAAGTTCTGCGGATTATTATTGAATTATGTGGACATGATAATTGCCACCATTGAATTATGTGGACATGATAATTGCCACCATTGAATTATGTGGACATGATAATTGCCACCATTGAATTATGTGGACATGATAATTGCCACCATTGAATTATGTGGACATGATAATTGCCACCAATTGATGTGAATGTTATATATCGAGAGAATGATTTTATACATAGGTTATGTGTATGTTATTTTTGTGCACAAGATATTTGTACGGTTACTAAGATTTATGAAAGATGATTTTGTACACGAGAAAAGTGTACTGTATTTAAAAGATATCGCATGTACATTACAGGTGGGTATAGGATTCGGGCCCATTTGTACCATGCAAGATTTAAATCTTGTGGTCTATTAAAATAATGAATTTTATTGTTTTATGATAAACTTATGAACTCACCAACTTTTTGGTTGACACTTGAAAGCATGTTTATTCTCAGGTATGAAATAAACCTTCCGCTGTGCATTAGCTCATTTTAAAGACATTATTTGGAGTCGATCATCGCAATGGGACCAGATGTTGGTGACTTCGTCCAGATGGATTAGGACGGGGTATGACATACCAATTAACGGACATTAAATAATAAACGGTAAAGGGTAATGGAAAAAGTAAGGTGGTGACAGTACCTTCCCGTTACGAAAATTTCGACCCGAAATTTAAGCAGGTGCAGGGTTGACTCGTCATCTGGGAACAAATGCGGGTACTTCTGCCTCATCTGATCTTCACACTCCCAAGTGAACTCAGGACCGCATCTGGCATTCCATCTCACTCGGACGATAGGAATTCTACTTTGCTTAAGAGTCTTAACATCTCGATCCATAATTTCAACAGGTTCCTCAATGAAGTGGAGTTGTTTATCAACATGAAGCTCCTCAAGAGGAATAGTTTCATCGGCCTCGGCCAAACACTTCTTTAAACTCGACACATGAAAAACATCATGAACGGCACTGAGTTCTTGTGGCAATTTCAAACGATAAACTATGTGTCCAACCCTCTCGGTAATCTCAAATGGTCCAACAAAACGAGGATTTAACTTTCCCCTTTTACCAAATCATACCACACCTTTCCAAGGTGATACCTTCAACATAACACGGTCACCAACTTGAAATTCTATATCTTTCCTTCTCTTATCGGCATAACTCTTTTGCCGACTTCTAGCGGTTCTCAATCTTTCTTTAATCTGTACGATCTTCTCGGTAGTCTCATTAATAATTTCTGGGCCTGTGAGTTGAGCATCCCCAACCTCATTCCAACAGATAGGAAACCTACACTTTCTACCATACAGAGCTTTAAACGGTGCGGCTTTAATACTTGCATGATAGCTGTTATTATAAGAAAAATCAGCCATCGGCAAATATCTATCCCACCCAAAACTCAAATCAGCCCCTGAATCAAATAGTACATAAACTAATAAATCGTTGACCGAGAACGTACCCGTAACAAGTTTTGGATCTTCCTCAGCATCCCTGGCATTAATGTTGAACGCCCTTCCACGTGCATTATTAGTAGTCTTCTTGTTAGGGCAGACATCACGGAAATGCCCCGGCTTACCACATTCATAACAAACTTTCTGTAACGACCCTGGATTTTCCAACTTTTATTTATTAATAATTTATTATTAATGCTTGTGTTTTACTAAACGTGTTCTTATACGTTTTACTTGTTACCGTATTCAACTTTTCATGGCCCGACTTATCTTTGTGACACACGTACTTTACACGAATAATATTTCGAATATTATTTACGTTCATGATTAATTATTATTAATCATTTTTAATTAACTAATGTTAGAAGTTAATTACTTGGGCTTTTATTTTAATAATTTCATACTTACTTGGACTTGGGCTTTTATTAATGTACATGAACTTGGAAGCCCACCCTACCTTCTTAATGGACTTGTAAGCCCATTATCATACAAGTATTACATTAAGATATAACTAGATTAATTAGCTTGGTTAGAAAGACTTGTTACTAGTATACTTACACCATTTTCCCACACCATTTAACTTTAATACCACTTCAAGCTCTCACCTTCTCCCCATGCATGAAAGTGCATTTGATTCCTTCCCTTTTTTTGATGCAAACTGTCGGCCAACACTAGGGGTGAGGGAGTTCATTTTCAAATTTTTTTGTATACTTATTTACTAGTATTCTTCATTTCTCACACACACTTCATTTCACACTTTTATTTCTCTCTCATATTCTCTCAAACTTGTAAGTAACAAAGCTTGGTTTTCTTTCTTTTTCTTGTCCAAAAACCGCCACCATCAATCATCATTTACTTGTCTTTGTTTGTTGTTTAATTACTTGTAGTTGTTTGTTATTGTTAAGAATCAAACTTTCTAGTTTTATTCTTCATATTATCTTGTTATTTCAAGAACAAACAAGAACCAAGTGAGGATCAAGTTTATAGTTTGATTCCTCCATAACACTTGTTAAAAAGAAAGTTCATGAGTTTTAAAATCATACTTGTGTTCATGTTTGTAAACTTAAGGTTTACTGTGACAACCCGGAAATTTCCAACCAAATTTAAACTTTAATCTTTATATGTTTCCGACACGATAAGCAATATTTGTTAAGTTAAATTTCAAGAATTTTAAACTATGTTCATACATTCATTCAACCTCGACCAAGTTCCAACGATTCACGAACCATTAAACGAATATGATTATATATGTATATGTGTATATATATTATAACTTGAAACGTAAATAAAATATTAGATTAAATACTTTATATGATTGTATATGTTTCAAAATGTTTATCAATGGAATTAGAAGATAAGATCAAATGATTGAATTATCAGATATATTGAATTATGATTACAAGTCTCTGTTGAAAGGCCCACGTTGATTTGAGAAATCTTTTCATTTTAACAATATTCGAAAAATAGTAAAGTGATTTATAAATAAGAACAAATTGTCAATCATTGAGAACTAGACAAAGGATAGTGAAAGATTGAATCTCATAATGACTCGATTGATCTATTTAGTTTCAAACGTACAAAAAACGTTTTCAGTTTAAAAAGAACTTTATTATTAAAACGTATATAACTTTTATAAATATCTAGAATCACTTTTGACAACTCATTACTTAACTAGTATGATAAAGATAACGATATTTATATTTTATTTTATTAAATATATATAACGATTTAAATTAATATTATATATATTTATACGCGTATTATACGTACATAGTTTTATACTTTTACTATACTTAAACTTTACCTTTACTTTATTTTTACTTTACTTTAACTTTAATAATTTACTTTAATAATTCATACTTTAATAATTCACTTTAATAATTCATACTTTAATAATTCACACTATAATAATTTACTTTAATAATTCATACTTTAATAATTCACTTTAATAATTCAAAAATCTATTATAAATAGAATTCAATAGATTTCATTATTTCATAGAAACTTGAAAATATTTTTCTCTAAACTCTCTCAATCGATATACATATATATATTTACTCCGCATTATTTCAAGATATTATTAGTATACATAAAATATTACTACGGAGTGCTGTCTGAGTGATTTCGAAATTGTTTTTCGAGTGGGATATGAGTAAGGAAATTATGGGTTATAGCTATGGAGGTGATTGAGTATGGTTCATTGGTATGCTCGTGAGGTCAATATAGTGTTTATCATTTACGTTGCGTCTACGTACTTTTCCTGCAATATTGAATCTCAATATTGATACGTGAGTACTCATAATTTAACTTTTACATACTAATAGTGTATCCCGGACTAGTGCTCGGGTATTTAGGATTATGCATGCTTGTACTTTTGATATTGCCCTTAGACAGGTTAGGTTGAATCTTGAATTAGTTACACTTGCGGTTGAGATAAGGTATAAGATATGCATGTCCTTGGAAAGTTAGCGAAAATTTAAGAACTTTTCCTTTAGATATCGAATGGTTTCGATGAACGGATTAGAAGTTATAATCAATTGAATTTTCGATATTTTTATTAAAAATGATTATTATTATCGTCGTTTTTATCGTCGTTCTAGTTTTATCCTATTATTATCATTATTATTATCTTTATCAATAAAAGGGATTTATCATTAAAAATTGTTATTTTTCTTATTATTACTATCGTTATTATCGTTAAAGTTATAATTAGTATTATTATTATTATCCAATTATTATTATTATTATTGGTATTATTATTATTATTATCATTATTAATATATATATCATTATTTAAAAATGGTTATTCTTATTGTTATTATTATTATTACTATTACTATATTATCATTAAGATAATTAATAGTATTATCGTTAATAATGTTATAGTAACTATCATTATTAATATTAGTGTAATTAAAACAAATATTTGTAACACCTAATTATTTTGATTACTATTATTATCATTATTATGAACACGATATAAAAGACGATTAAAAGCTATTAAACGAAACGATTAGGAAATAATGGGTAAGAGTATCATGATGAAATTAAAATATTATAAGATATTGATTTAGATAAAATTATTGTTCTTATTATTTTTATTATTACTATTATTATTAAAAGTATCGTTAGTATTAAAACTATCATTTTAACAAAAATTATCATTTTAATAGACATGTCATTGTTACTATAAAATATCATTATTATTATTATTTTAAATAGAATTATTATTTTAAAGATAATATTAAAAATTATCGTAAATATTAAAGTTATCATAATTAGAATTACCATTTTATCATAATATCATCTTAGTAATTATAAATATTGATATTTTTATAATAATTATTATTATTACAAAATAATACAACTTTTACTTACTATCATTATAGATATTATTTTATCAAATAAATATGTGATACAAACATATTTTACTACGTGTAATAACTTACTTTAATAATACCTATCATATTATCTTTATAATATTAAATGAACCCTATAAATTTTATTACTTAATATATATAAAAGTATATTTTATTATATAAATTTAATATAAAATTTTATTTATTAATAAATAAATTATATTATTTACTCTAATAAATGTTTTAAAAATATTTAAAAATATAAAATGACGATATTTAAACTATATATTAATCATGTATAGATTTTTGGAAATTATTTTGAGTCAAATTTACTTTTGTTGACTTTTGCATATTAGTCTCGAGCATTAGGATTGTGGTACACTATGACTTGACCTAATTTGTTAGACAAATATTGACCAACACATAAATATATATAATTAATTTAGGTTCGTGAATCCGAGGCCAACCTTGCACTTGTTCAATGACGTTATATGTATTTTTACTACGAAATACAGTATGGTGAGTTTCATTTGCCTTTTTACCCTTTATATTTTTGGGACTGAGAATACATGCGCTTTTATAAATGTTTGACGAAATAGACACAAGTAATTGAAACTACATTCTATGGTTGAATTATCGAAATCGAATATGCCCCTTTTTATTAAAGTCTGGTAATCTAAGAATTAGGGAACATACACCCTAATTGACGCGAATCCTAAAGATAGATCTATTGGGCCTAACAAACCCCATCCAAAGTACCGGATGCTTTAGTACTTCGAAATTTATATCATGTCCGAAGGAGGATCCCGGAATGATAGGGGATATTCTTATATGTATCTAGTTAATGTCGGTTACCAGGTGTTCACCATATGAATGATTATTTTTGTCTCTATGCATGGGACGTATATTTATGAGAACTGGAAATAAAATTCTTGTGGTCTATTAAAATGATGGAAATAAATGATTATGATAAACTAATGAACTCACCAACCTTTTGGTTGACACTTTAAAACATGTTTATTCTCAGGTGTTAAAGAAATCTTCCGCTGTGCATTTGCTCATTTTAAAGATATTACTTGGAGTCTTTCATAGCATATTTCGAAGAACGTTGCATTCGAGTCATTGAGTTCATCAAAGATTATTATTAAATCAATTTATAGTTGGATAGTGGATATTATGAAATGGTATGCATGCCTGTCAATTTTCGATGTAAAGAAAGATTGTCTTTTAAAAACGAATGCAATGTTTGTAAAATGTATCATATAGAGGTCAAATACCTCGCAATGTAATCAACTATTGTGAATCGTTTATAATGTATATGAACGGGTCCTTTCAGTTGGTATCAGAGCGGTGGTCTTAGCGAACCAGGTCTGCATTAGTGTGTCTAACTGATAAGTCGATAGGATGCATTAGTGAGTCTGGACTTTGACCGTGTCTGCATGTCAAAAGTTTTGCTTATCATTTTGTGTCGAAAATTAACTACTTATCATCCTCAGGAAATTACCTGCTTATCATTTTTAGTCTAAGACACGTCTTGCTGCATTGATTGCATGAATAGTGTATAGACAAAAATTCATATCTTAGCATATCTGCTAAATCATATCTTATCGTATCTGTTACTTTAAACTTTGCCTGACATATCCCGCAAAGTCCTCTGTAATCTAGGAAATCTTTTGTTCTATATATATATATATATATATATATATATATATATATATATATATATATATATATACTCTATGTAATTAGAATACCATCCGTTAGCCAAAATCATTTCATATAAAAAAAATCCTTTATCCAATCGTATGAAATGGAATTCGTCATCAGTTCAAGTCACTCAGATTCCGAAATGGAATCCCATTTAAGCTCCGAAAGCAGTGTGACCGGAATAGATCAACCAATCAGTCATCACCTATTCTGGATGAATTGGGGATGGGTTCATAGCCTCCTCAATCATTGGAGACAAGAAGAAGGTGATCCCTTCCATCCACCACATTGCCCTCTTGACGAAGAACCTGAAGCACTTACCGGCGAACCTGTCCGAAATACCGTGTTCTCGCTCATTTCCAGAGTATCTCATCACGATTATATATTACATAAAATTTTAGATTTTATTTATCCGCTCGTCCGAACCGACAATCACCCCGGTGTAATAGAAGAAGTCAACGAGCTTCGCGCTCGGGTAGTGGCTTTGGAGAATATGGTGCAGAGATTACAAACACCAGCAGCAGAATCAGCAGCATAACCAGTACCACCATCATCAACGCCAACAGTACCATTACCACCTCCAACCACAACCTCGTAAACCTCAACTTCACAATCTGTCCCACGAGCATCAACGTCATACTCACCATAGATACCAAGGAGTACCAACAACAATAACTGACAAAGTATTAATTCATAACTTCATTGGAGAAACATTCCGCGGCGATTATGTAATCTCTAAAGTCTTAGAGATTATCTAATCTAGCCCTAACCATAAATCAGTTAAGTAAACCAAAATGATAGAAGGAAGAGTAGAAACCCTGACAAAAATGGTGTGTGATTAACAAGCTAAACTTGCTTTACCATCAACATCAACAGTACCGTCAGCGTTACCAGCATCGTCAGTACATTCAACATCCGAATCAACAACACCGATAACATCACAAACTCCGTCAGTTCAAGAATCACTGTGGACATAATTACGAATCAATAACGTGTATATTGTATCAACGAGTTATGAAGAATTAACTCATTCCCTCTGAAGAAATTATATGTGTATATATATATATATATATATATATATATATATATATATATATATATATATATATATATATATATATATATATATTTTGAAATAAATCTTTCCGTGCTAAGCTATTGTGTGTGAATCTTAACTACTCGGTTAATTCATATTACAAATATGCAATAATGTACGTCCTTCGGCCGCAACTTAACCAGCGTTAACTACAATCTCTGTCGCAATTCAACAAATTCCAATTCATAATAAATCAAGTATATATTTGATTTTACACTTTCATCATCGATGTATCCGAAACTTTTCAGATAACATCATTCGTACTTTGCGAAATTCACAAGAATTCCACGAACCGAACATCATACATCAACAAATAACGAAGTAATGATTCATAATTTCAATGTCATTAAAGAAATACTGCGTAAAAGTTATGTACTTTTTAAAGCCTTTAGGGATTATTCAATTCTAGTTTCAACCGTAAATCAAATGAGTTTAATTTAACATTAACTCATTAAATCTATGTTACATCTGAAGAAAATATATATATATATATATATATATATATATATATATATATATATATATATATATATTTTCATAAAGACTGTAATAAAATTCTTTTGTACAAAATATTAATTGTGAAATTTTTTTTTAACGGGTAGGTAATGTAGTGACCCGAACTTTTCCATGTTTATATATATTAATTGAGATTGATATTTACATGATTAAATGTTTCCAACATGTTAAACAATCAAACTTGTTAAGACTTGATTAATTGAAATAGGTTTCATATAGACAATTGACCACCCAAGTTGACCGGTGATTCACGAACGTTAAAACTTGTAAAAACTATATGATGACATATATATGGATATATATATAGTTAACATGATACTATGATAAGTAAACATATCATTAAGTATATTAACAATGAACTACATATGTAAAAACAAGACTACTAACTTAATGATTTTTAAACGAGACATATATGTAACGATTATCGTTGTAAAGACATTTAATGTATATATATCATATTAAGAGATATTCATACATGATAATATCATGATAATATAATAATTTAAAATCTCATTTGATATTATAAACATTGGGTTAACAACATTTAACAAGATCGTTAACCTAAAAGTTTCAAAACAACACTTACATGTAACGACTAACGATGACTTAACGACTCAGTTAAAATGTATATACATGTAGTGTTTTAATATGTATTTATACACTTTTGAAAGACTTCAATACATTTATCAAAATACTTCTACTTAACAAAAATGCTTACAATTACATCCTCGTTCAGTTTCATCAACAATTCTACTCGTATGCACCCGTATTCGTACTCGTACAATACACAGCTTTTAGATGTATGTACTATTGGTATAAACACTCCAATGATCAGCTCTTAGCAGCCCATTTGAGTCACCTAACACATGTGGGAACCATCATTTGGCAACTAGCATGAAATATCTCATAAAATTACAAAAATATGAGTAATCATTCATGACTTATTTACATGAAAACAAAATAACATATCCTTTATATCTAATCCATACACCAACGACCAAAAACACCTACAAACACTTTCATTCTTCAATTTTCTTCATCTAATTGATCTCTCTCAAGTTCTATCTTCAAGTTCTAAGTGTTCTTCATAAATTCCAAAAGTTCTAGTTTCATAAAATCAAGAATACTTTCAAGTTTGCTAGCTCACTTCCAATCTTGTAAGGTGATCATCCAACCTCAAGAAATCTTTGTTTCTTACAGTAGGTTATCATTATAATACAAGGTAATAATCATATTCAAACTTTGGTTCAATTTCTATAACTATAACAATCTTATTTTAAGTGATGATCTTACTTGAACTTGTTTTCGTGTCATGATTCTGCTTCAAGAACTTCGAGCCATCCAAGGATCCATTGAAGCTAGATCCATTTTTCTCTTTTCTAGTAGGTTTATCCAAGGAACTTAAGGTAGTAATGATGTTCATAACATCATTCGATTCATACATATAAAGCTATCTTATTCGAAGGTTTAAACTTGTAATCACTAGAATATAGTTTAGTTAATTCTAAACTTGTTCGCAAACAAAAGTTAATCCTTCTAACTTGACTTTTAAAATAAACTAAACACATGTTATATATCTATATTATATGCTAACTTAATGATTTAAAACCTGGAAACACGAAAAACACCGTAAAACCGGATTTACGCCGTCGTAGTAACACCGCGGGCTGTTTTGGGTTAGTTAATTAAAAACTATGATAAACTTTGATTTAAAAGTTGTTATTCTGAGAAAATGATTTTTATTATGAACATGAAACTATATCCAAAAATTATGGTTAAACTCAAAGTGGAAGTATGTTTTCTAAAATGGTCATCTAGACGTCGTTCTTTCGACTGAAATGACTACCTTTACAAAAATGACTTGTAACTTATTTTTCCGACTATAAACCTATACTTTTTCTATTTAGATTCATAAAATAGAGTTCAATATGAAACCATAGCAATTTGATTCACTCAAAACGGATTTAAAATGAAGAAGTTATGGGTAAAACAAGATTAGATAATTTTTCTCATTTTAGCTACGTGAAAATTGGTAACAAATATATTCCAACCATAACTTAATCAACTTGTATTGTATATTATGTAATCTTGAGATACCATAGACACGTATACAATGTTTCGACCTATCATGTCGACACATCTATATATATTTCGGAACAACCATAGACACTCTATATGTGAATGTTGGAGTTAGCTATACAGGGTTGAGGTTGATTCCAAAATATGTATAGTTTGAGTTGTGATCAATACTGAGATACGTATACACTGGGTCGTGGATTGATTCAAGATAATATTTATCGATTTATTTCTGTATATCTAACTGTGGACAACTAGTTATAGGTTACTAACGAGGACAGCTGACTTAATAAACTTAAAACATCAAAATATATTAAAAGTGTTGTAAATATATTTTGAACATACTTTGATATATATGTATATATTGTTATAGGTTCGTGAATCAACCAGTGGCCAAGTCTTACTTCCCGACGAAGTAAAAATCTGTGAAAGTGAGTTATAGTCCCACTTTTAAAATCTAATATTTTTGGGATGAGAATACATGCAAGTTTTATAAATGATTTACAAAATAGACACAAGTACGTGAAACTACATTCTATGGTTGAATTATCGAAATCGAATATGCCCCTTTTTATTAAGTCTGGTAATCTAAGAATTAGGGAACAGACACCCTAATTGACGCGAATCCTAAAGATAGATCTATTGGGCCTAACAAACCCCATCCAAAGTACCGGATGCTTTAGTACTTCGAAATTTATATCATATCCGAAGGGTGTCCCGGAATGATGGGGATATTCTTATATATGCATCTTGTTAATGTCGGTTACCAGGTGTTCACCATATGAATGATTTTTTATCTCTATGTATGGGATGTGTATTGAAATATGAAATCTTGTGGTCTATTATTATGATTTGATATATATAGGTTAAACCTATAACTCACCAACATTTTTGTTGACGTTTTAAGCATGTTTATTCTCAGGTGATTATTAAGAGCTTCCGCTGTCGCATACTTAAATAAGGACGAGATTTGGAGTCCATGCTTGTATGATATTGTGTAAAAACTGCATTCAAGAAACTTATTTTGTTGTAACATATTTGTATTGTAAACCATTATGTAATGGTCGTGTGTAAACAGGATATTTTAGATTATCATTATTTGATAATCTACGTAAAGCTTTTTAAACCTTTATTGATGAAATAAAGGTTATGGTTTATTTTAAAATGAATGCAGTCTTTGAAAAACGTCTCATATAGAGGTCAAAACCTCGCAACGAAATCAATTAATATGGAACGTTTTTAATCAATAAGGACGGGACATTTCAGTTGGTATCCGAGCGTTGGTCTTAGAGAACCAGAATTTTGCATTAGTGTGTCTTATCGAGTTTGTTAGGATGCATTAGTGAGTCTGGACTTCGACCGTGTTTACTTGAAAAATGATTGCTTAACAAATTTTGTTGGAAACTATATATTTTTAACATGTGAATATTATGTGATATATTAATCTCTTAACGCTTTTGATATTATGTGATAGATGTCTACCTCTAGAACAAGTCCCATTGACTCACCTAATAATAATGAAGAGTCAAATGTAAATTGGAATGATTCGTGGACTGATTCACAAGTTCCCGAAGAGGAACCGGAAGAAGAGTCGGAACCGGAAGAAGAATCGGAACCGGAAGAAGAATCGGAACCGGATGAAGAAATAGACTCGGTGGGGGAAATAATAAAACGGTTAAGTAAAAGAAAATCCTCAACCAACCGACCAAGGTTAATTATGGTCAATGGTGTTTCCGCCAAGGAAGCAAAATATTGGGAGGATTACCAATTCTCCGATGAATCGGATTCCGACGAGAATTCCGATGATGTTATAGAAATTACCCCAACTGAATTTAAAAAGGCAAAAGAAAATAATAAGGGAAAGGGCATAAAAATAGAGAAATCTAATTCCAACCCCGATGAACTTTATATGTATCGTCAACCCCCGAAGTCCTTAAGTTGTAACAATGACCCGGGAACCTCTAAACCACCAGGTTTTTCTAAACCAATGTGGAAAATTACGGCTCGTATTAGGGGAACATCATATATCCCTAGAAACTTGGCAAAACGAACCAAAACCGAAGAAGAAGAAACGAGTGAGTCGGAATAAGATAGTTGTATTCGTGTGGTATAATATATGTAATATAGTGTGCTTATGCTTTATGACATATGTAAAAATTGCTTGTATTAATAAGTATTTTTTTTATGAATCTAACTCTTGTCTATTTTACAGTTTAAAAACACAAAATGGATAGACAACCCAATATTTTAAGAGACCTACCCGGAGACATGATTGATGAAATCTTGTCTAGAGTCGGTCAGAATTCCTCGGCACAACTATTTAAGGTGAGATCAGTTTGTAAGACATTCGAAGAACGTTCCAAGAATGTCTTGGTTTATAAGAGACTTTCGTTTGAAAGATGGGGGATATCACATTGGGAAACCCATAAGTTACGATGTGTTTACTTTGACGCATATATTGCGGGGAACCCAAATGCTATTTTACGGAACGGGTTAAGAAATTATTTTGACTCAATATATCCGAATATTGGACTTCGTGATTTAGAAAAAGCGGCTAACATGCAACATAAAGAAGCATGTTATGCTTACGGATTAGTAATGTTCGCTTCTCACCAAAGTGAGAACAAGAACATCGGGCTACAACTATTAAACAAAACGTTTCCACAAGTGACAGAGTCGGTAATTGGGGTAAGAAATGAGGTTTTTAGATTGTTACGGGACTGTTGGACATTACGTAACCCTCGTCCCTTTGACGACGTTACAACATGCTGTCTTATCAACGGCCATAACGGTTATGTTGCACAAGACCAAGGATGGGAAGTAGTCCTAGTAAAACCAGAATGCATGACTTGTTTCTGGACGTATGAATTACGTGTCTTTATTGCCTTTGCTGAACGACTTGTGTACTAGCTAGAATTATCTTCACAACTATCTTGTATCAAAGTTATTGTGTGCTATATTTCATGCTTTATGTAAAATAAGCGGTATTGTAAGTTTGTAAAATATTGTATAAAAGTTTGAACGCGAAATATTATTATAATCAGTTTTTCATATAGAATTGTAGTAGTTGAATTGTATATTAGCTACTAAGTATGAACTTAACGGGTAGGTTCTACCCGAATTTAAACTTATAAAACGCTAATATGAAGAAAAAGCTTTTATAAATGAGTTCATATTATGCTACGAAATACTATTAACTACTCTTAATATTCTGTATGATTAACTTGTTCCATTTGACTATTTTGAAGGAAATGGCACCGACTACTCGACACACAGTGAATATGAATGAAGAGGAATTCCGTACTTTTCTAGCTTCAAACATAGCCGCAGTACAGGCTGCGCTACATACCAACAATAACCTTGGATCTAGCAGTACAGGAAATCGTGTAGGATGCACCTACAAAGAATTCACTGCCTGCAAACCTTTGGAATTTGATGGAACCGAAGGACCGATCGGATTGAAACGGTGGACCGAGAAGGTCGAATCGGTGTTTGCCATAAGTAAGTGTACTGAAGAGGACAAAGTGAAGTACTCTACGCATACCTTCACAGGTTCTGCGTTAACATGGTGGAATACCTATCTAGAGCAAGTGGGACAAGACGATGCGTACGCACTACCGTGGTCAGCATTCAAGCACTTGATGAACGAGAAGTACCGTCCCAGAACCGAGGTCAATAAGCTCAAGACAGAACTTAGAGGGTTACGAACCCAAGGATTTGATATTACCACGTATGAAAGACGATTCACAGAATTATGCCTATTGTGTCCGGGAGCATTCGAAGATGAGGAAGAGAAGATCGACGCGTTTGTGAAAGGATTACCGGAAAGAATCCAAGAAGATATAAGTTCACACGAGCCCGCCTCCATACAACAGGCATGTAGAATGGCTCACAAACTAGTGAACCAGATTGAAGAAAGAATTAAAGAACAGACTACTGAAGAGGCCAATGTGAAGCAAGTCAAAAGAAAGTGGGAGGAAAATGGTGATAAGAATCACCAATACAACAACAACAGCAATCGCAACAATTATCCCAACAATCGCAACATCAATCGCAACTACAACAAACGGCCCAACAACAACAACAACAACAACAACAACAACAACAACAACAACAGCAGCAACTACAACAATCATCCCAACAACAATAATAACCGCAACAACAACAATCAGAAGCAGCTACGCCAAAGGTGTGAAAAGTATCACTCAGGGTTCTGCACCAAATTTTGCAACAAGTGTAAAAGAAATGGTCATAGCGCGGCGAAGTGTGAGGTCTACGGACCAGGGGTTAATAGAACGAAAGGAACAAATGGTGTCGGAACGAGTAATGGCGGAGCAAGTAGTGTCGGAGCAAGCTATGCCAATGTAGTTTGTTATAAATGTGGAAAACCGGGCCACATTATTAGAAATTGCCCGAACCAGGAGAACACGAATGGACAAGGCCGCGGAAGAGTTTTCAATATTAATGCGGCAGAGGCACAGGAAGACCCGGAGCTTGTTACGGGTACGTTTCTTATTGATAATAAATCTGCTTACGTTTTATTTGATTCGGGTGCGGATAGAAGCTATATGAGTAGAGATTTTTGTGCTAAATTAAGTTGCCCATTGACGCCTTTGGATAGTAAATTTTTACTCGAATTAGCAAATGGTAAATTAATTTCAGCAGGTAATATATGTCGGAATCGAGAAATTAAACTGGTTAGCGAAACATTTAAGATTGATTTAATACCAGTAGAGTTAGGGAGTTTTGATGTGATAATCGGTATGGACTGGTTGGAAGAAGTTCAATTCCTCGGTCACATAGTGAACAAAGAAGGTATTAAGGTGGATCCGGCAAAGATAGAAACTGTTGAAAAGTGGGAAACCCCAAAAACTCCGAAACACATACGCCAGTTTTTAGGACTAGCTGGTTACTACAGAAGGTTCATCCAAGACTTTTCCAGAATAGCAAAACCCTTGACTGCATTAACGCATAAAGGGAAGAAATTTGAATGGAATGATGAACAAGAGAAAGCGTTTCAGTTATTGAAGAAAAAGCTAACTACGACACCTATATTGTCATTGCCTGAAGGGAATGATGATTTTGTGATTTATTGTGATGCATCAAAGCAAGGTCTCGGTTGTGTATTAATGCAACGAACGAAGGTGATTGCTTATGCGTCTAGACAATTGAAGATTCACGAACAAAATTATACGACGCATGATTTGGAATTAGGCGCGGTTGTTTTTGCATTAAAGACTTGGAGGCACTACTTATATGGGGTCAAAAGTATTATATATACCGACCACAAAAGTCTTCAACACATATTTAATTAGAAACAACTGAATATGAGGCAGCGTAGGTGGATTGAATTATTGAATGATTACGACTTTGAGATTCGTTACCACCCGGGGAAGGCAAATGTGGTAGCCGATGCCTTGAGCAGGAAGGACAGAGAACCCATTCGAGTAAAATCTATGAATATAATGATTCATAATAACCTTACTACTCAAATAAAGGAGGCGCAACAAGGAGTTTTAAAAGAGGGAAATTTAAAGGATGAAATACCCAAAGGATCGGAGAAGCATCTTAATATTCAGGAAGACGGAACCCGGTATAGGGCTGAAAGGATTTGGGTACCAAAATTTGGAGATATGAGAGAAATGGTACTTAGAGAAGCTCATAAAACCAGATACTCAATACATCCTGGAACGGGGAAGATGTACAAGGATTTCAAGAAACATTTTTGGTGGCCGGGTATGAAAGCCGATGTTGCTAAATACGTGGGAGAATGTTTGACGTGTTCTAAGGTCAAAGCTGAGCATCAGAAACCATCAGGTCTACTTCAACAACCCGAAATTCCGGAATGGAAATGGGAAAACATTACCATGGATTTCATCACTAAATTGCCAAGGACTGCAAGTGGTTTTGATACTATTTGGGTAATAGTTGATCGTCTCACCAAATCAGCACACTTCCTGCCAATAAGAGAAGATGACAAGATGGAGAAGTTAGCACGACTGTATTTGAAGGAAGTCGTCTCCAGACATGGAATACCAATCTCTATTATCTCTGATAGGGATGGCAGATTTATTTCAAGATTCTGGCAGACATTACAGCAAGCATTAGGAACTCGTCTAGACATGAGTACTGCCTATCATCCACAAACTGATGGGCACAGCGAAAGGACGATACAAACGCTTGAAGACATGCTACGAGCATGTGTTATTGATTTCGGAAACAGTTGGGATCGACATCTACCGTTAGCAGAATTTTCCTACAACAACAGCTACCATTCAAGCATTGAGATGGCACCGTTTGAAGCACTTTATGGTAGAAAGTGCAGGTCTCCGATTTGTTGGAGTGAGGTGGGGGATAGACAGATTACGGGTCCGGAGATTATACAAGAAACTACCGAGAAGATCATCCAAATTCAACAACGGTTGAAAACTGCCCAAAGTCGACAAAAGAGCTACGCTGACATTAAAAGAAAAGATATAGAATTTTAAATTGGAGAGATGGTCATGCTTAAAGTTGCACCTTGGAAAGGCATTGTTCGATTTGGTAAACGAGGGAAATTAAATCCAAGGTATATTGGACCATTCAAGATTATTGATCGTGTCGGACCAGTAGCTTACCGACTTGAGTTACCTCAACAACTCGCGGCTGTACATAACACTTTCCATGTCTCGAATTTTAAGAAATGTTTTGCTAAAGAAGATCTCACTATTCCGTTAGATGAAATCCAAATCAACGAAAAACTTCAATTCATCGAAGAACCCGTCGAAATAATGGATCGTGAGGTTAAAAGACTTAAGCAAAACAAGATACCAATTGTTAAGGTTCGATGGAATGCTCGTAGAGGACTCGAGTTCACCTGGGAGCGTGAAGATCAGATGAAGAAGAAATACCCGCATCTATTTCCAGAAGATTCGTCAACACCTTCAACAGCTTAAAATTTCGGGACGAAATTTATTTAACGGGTAGGTACTGTAGTGACCCGAACTTTTCCATGTTTATATATATTAATTGAGATTGATATTTACATGATTAAATGTTTCCAACATGTTAAACAATTAAACTTGTTAAGACTTGATTAATTGAAATAGGTTTCATATAGACAATTGACCACCCAAGTTGACCGGTGATTCACGAACGTTAAAACTTGTAAAAACTATATGATGACATATATATGGATATATATATAGTTAACATGATACTATGATAAGTAAACATATCATTAAGTATATTAACAATGAACTACATATGTAAAAACAAGACTACTAACTTAATGATTTTTAAACGAGACATATATGTAACGATTATCGTTGTAAAGACATTTAATGTATATATATCATATTAAGAGATATTCATACATGATAATATCATGATAATATAATAATTTAAAATCTCATTTGATATTATAAACATTGGGTTAACAACATTTAACAAGATCGTTAACCTAAAAGTTTCAAAACAACACTTACATGTAACGACTAACGATGACTTAACGACTCAGTTAAAATGTATATACATGTAGTGTTTTAATATGTATTTATACACTTTTGAAAGACTTCAATACATTTATAAAAATACTTCTACTTAACAAAAATGCTTACAATTACATCCTCGTTCAGTTTCATCAACAATTCTACTCGTATGCACCCGTATTCGTACTCGTACAATACACAGCTTTTAGATGTATGTACTATTGGTATAAACACTCCAATGATCAGCTCTTAGCAGCCCATTTGAGTCACCTAACACATGTGGGAACCATCATTTGGCAACTAGCATGAAATATCTCATAAAATTACAAAAATATGAGTAATCATTCATGACTTATTTACATGAAAACAAAATAACATATCCTTTATATCTAATCCATACACCAACGACCAAAAACACCTACAAACACTTTCATTCTTCAATTTTCTTCATCTAATTGATCTCTCTCAAGTTCTATCTTCAAGTTCTAAGTGTTCTTCATAAATTCCAAAAGTTCTAGTTTCATAACATCAAGAATACTTTCAAGTTTGCTAGCTCACTTCCAATCTTGTAAGGTGATCATCCAACCTCAAGAAATCTTTGTTTCTTACAGTAGGTTATCATTATAATACAAGGTAATAATCATATTCAAACTTTGGTTCAATTTCTATAACTATAACAATCTTATTTTAAGTGATGATCTTACTTGAACTTGTTTTCGTGTCATGATTCTGCTTCAAGAACTTCGAGCCATCCAAGGATCCATTGAAGCTAGATCCATTTTTCTCTTTTCTAGTAGGTTTATCCAAGGAACTTAAGGTAGTAATGATGTTCATAACATCATTCGATTCATACATATAAAGCTATCTTATTCGAAGGTTTAAACTTGTAATCACTAGAATATAGTTTAGTTAATTCTAAACTTGTTCGCAAACAAAAGTTAATCCTTCTAACTTGACTTTTAAAATAAACTAAACACATGTTCTATATCTATATTATATGCTAACTTAATGATTTAAAACCTGGAAACACGAAAAACACCGTAAAACCGGATTTACGCCGTCGTAGTAACACCGCGGGCTGTTTTGGGTTAGTTAATTAAAAACTATGATAAACTTTGATTTAAAAGTTGTTATTCTGAGAAAATGATTTTTATTATGAACATGAAACTATATCCAAAAATTATGGTTAAACTCAAAGTGGAAGTATGTTTTCTAAAATGGTCATCTAGACGTCGTTCTTTCGACTGAAATGACTACCTTTACAAAAATGACTTGTAACTTATTTTTCCGACTATAAACCTATACTTTTTCTATTTAGATTCATAAAATAGAGTTCAATATGAAACCATAGCAATTTGATTCACTCAAAACGGATTTAAAATGAAGAAGTTATGGGTAAAACAAGATTAGATAATTTTTCTCATTTTAGCTACGTGAAAATTGGTAACAAATATATTCCAACCATAACTTAATCAACTTGTATTGTATATTATGTAATCTTGAGATACCATAGACACGTATACAATGTTTCGACCTATCATGTCGACACATCTATATATATTTCGGAACAACCATAGACACTCTATATGTGAATGTTGGAGTTAGCTATACAGGGTTGAGGTTGATTCCAAAATATGTATAGTTTGAGTTGTGATCAATACTGAGATACGTATACATTGGGTCGTGGATTGATTCAAGATAATATTTATCGATTTATTTCTGTATATCTAACTGTGGACAACTAGTTATAGGTTACTAACGAGGACAGCTGACTTAATAAACTTAAAACATCAAAATATATTAAAAGTGTTGTAAATATATTTTGAACATACTTTGATATATATGTATATATTGTTATAGGTTCGTGAATCAACCAGTGGCCAAGTCTTACTTCCCGACGAAGTAAAAATCTGTGAAAGTGAGTTATAGTCCCACTTTTAAAATCTAATATTTTTGGGATGAGAATACATGCAAGTTTTATAAATGATTTACAAAATAGACACAAGTACGTGAAACTACATTCTATGGTTGAATTATCGAAATCGAATATGCCCCTTTTTATTAAGTCTGGTAATCTAAGAATTAGGGAACAGACACCCTAATTGACGCGAATCCTAAAGATAGATCTATTGGGCCTAACAAACCCCATCCAAAGTACCGGATGCTTTAGTACTTCGAAATTTATATCATATCCGAAGGGTGTCCCGGAATGATGGGGATATTCTTATATATGCATCTTGTTAATGTCGGTTACCAGGTGTTCACCATATGAATGATTTTTTATCTCTATGTATGGGATGTGTATTGAAATATGAAATCTTGTGGTCTATTATTATGATTTGATATATATAGGTTAAACCTATAACTCACCAACATTTTTGTTGACGTTTTAAGCATGTTTATTCTCAGGTGATTATTAAGAGCTTCCGCTGTCGCATACTTAAATAAGGACGAGATTTGGAGTCCATGCTTGTATGATATTGTGTAAAAACTGCATTCAAGAAACTTATTTTGTTGTAACATATTTGTATTGTAAACCATTATGTAATGGTCGTGTGTAAACAGGATATTTTAGATTATCATTATTTGATAATCTACGTAAAGCTTTTTAAACCTTTATTGATGAAATAAAGGTTATGGTTTATTTTAAAATGAATGCAGTCTTTGAAAAACGTCTCATATAGAGGTCAAAACCTCGCAACGAAATCAATTAATATGGAACGTTTTTAATCAATAAGGACGGGACATTTCAGGTAATACCCGAGAGATATATAAATTCGCAAATAATATGTTACATTCTTCGAATCTGATTCAGCAAATAATCCATTATACTCCCTACTTTCACAACAGTATACTTTCTTTTATAGAAATCAAAACAACCATACTCATTCAAAATTTAATTACATATTCTGATCTTGAAATCTCAAAATTCAACTCGAGATATGACCAAAATCATCACTCTTAGATCCTTACATCTTTCACAAGCTATATTTTGACTTCAAAACTGTGTTAGAACATCAAAAGTATGTTAACGATTACAATCTGTGTTCAAACCCTTCGAAAATTTCTGAAGACACTTCGAATGATGAGAAATCGAGATGAGGATCCAACCACATGTTACTCACAGTTATGTACCCGAAAAACTCTTGAAACCAAAGTAAAAGTTTAAACAACGTATCTGCGTCAGATTCTTTGGCATTTATTAGCAAAAATAACTTTGCGACTCCTATTCAAAGTAGCCAGTTTTGTCACAGCTCCAGCAAGTCAACTTCGACTTTTCAGTCAGACTAACCTTATTATAACCTTGAGATATAAACCATCATTACCAGGGAACCTTTTATATTCCACCACATTATTAGCAGATGTACCAACAACTTCATTACCCTTTGACTTTAGCCACTCCAAAAAGTCATTATAATTATTTATTGAAACCCCATCATTTACTCATTCGCATCTTGTAATGAGAATTGCCATACGAATCATTGGGAATTAGCAATCAGTATTTTGAAATCTCGCAGCATGTCTACGCCAACAGTTATATGTGTATATATAACGTCTATCTTCTGGACTTAATTTGAATGTGAAGTTTCTGAAAAACACTCCGAACTACAAATTGGTTCTCCGAAAATGGAAAAAAAAATACTGATGAAGCAGCAAAAACTATGAACGACTTTAAACGGTAAAAACTGGATGATAATAATGAAGTGTGCTGGCAAAGCGCAGAAAAAGAGAAGTTTTGGAACTGGAAAACGGATTGAGCAAAGTAGGAAGGAGGCTGTGGACAAATTACAAAGACTGAACATGACTTCAAAGGATCCAAATGATTCAGTACCTGCTGAAGTCATTAACGAATACCTTGCTCCTGACTCTAAATCCCTGCGGACAATATTCTTCATCATCCTCTGATATTAGAAATTCTAAAATATCATCATATCTTTCATTATAAATATCCTCCATATTTCTGAAGATATTTTCTTAATTTTTCTTATTTGAAATCATTTACCTCTTCGCGCTATCTGTATTACATCATAAAAGAAACTATTTTAGTTTCTAAATTCTGAAACATTCAAGTTTAAAATAGGAATATTTTGAAGTAGTGTTGGGAACTGAAGCATGAATTAGTATAATATAATGACACTTGATCAACGTGATTATATTACAGTAAGTCATGCTGAGTTTCTAAATGGAACGTGATGATTCACAGATCATAACATCATCATGTGCCATGTTATACGACTCTTGTATTCTATTTAACCTCTAAAATATCAAGAAAATATTTCTTGATGATTCGGCCTTTTCCAAGGTATTCTAGTAATTTGACAAATCAATATCGTGCCATCATAATTTCCTTCCTAGAACATTAACAATGTTCATTCCGAAATTCATATCTGTGAATTCTGGACCATTACAAGCAGTGCTTAATCGCAAGAAGAAGAAACGAAAGGACAAAACTCCGAAATAGAAATTGGGGTAAAAATTGCAGCAAATAAAAGAGAGCATTAACTGTGAATGATAATGATTATAGAAGACAGAAGCAGAGACTTTGAAATATAAGGGAACATATAAAGCCCAACGATAAACCAGAAATTATAAACCATATATATCGATGCATATAGCAATATAAAGACACGGGAGAACTAGAAACACTATAAACCCAAGAGTATAGTAGAAGTAAATAGATTCTTCTGGCGGTAGATGAAAAAGAAGAATGACCGATATGAAAGTTAGAAGTATATCGAGAATCAGAACTGGATGGAGCATATTGATGAATACTTTAAAATATGAGTTGAGGGGGAAAGAATAGAAGGTGATGAAACATGACTAGGAACTTAAAAATCAACAGATTTAACTCACACAATGGCGGAATAAGTGAATCAAACCCTCTAGTGAATAGGTTAAGTTTTTTTTTTTGATTAATTTAGTCAAACCACAACTAAATCAAGTGTGATTAGATCAACACCTAGAGCTATTATTCACCACCTGGGTGATTTGGACTGAGAGAGAATCGGAGGAGCTCACTAGATCTGAGTGTGTGTAACAAATGAGAGGCTTAACCTAAAATGAAGAACATAAGACTTTATATACCCCTGCTGTTGACTCACCCATACGATTCATTCATCACACGTACGAGTTATCTTCATCAGCCGTACGGGTGATCACTCACTCGTGTCTTCTCATTTAGGTTGTAATTGTGACTTAGCTCAGCATCAACCGTGCGTATGAGCCTGTCAATCATACTAGTGAGGCTTCACTCGTACGTCTGACTAAGTCTAACATAGTCAAACATCTAAATCTTGTTCCTGCAGTTCTTGTAACCACATACAAACACGGATAGGATAATAACGAGCAATCATGGTGGCCTGTAAACTGTTGTACCTGCAATGGACGTGGGTAGATGTCTAGGGACTTGCATAAAATGCATCAACAGAAGGTGTGAGTTGTAAGGAAATGAAGGAGGTGAATTTATAAGAAAATCTCCGACAGAACAATTAAAATGGATGATCGCATTTAAAGCGGATCCTAATTCCCTTGATTGCCGGAGAGTCAAATCTTATTAAGAAGATTTTCTTCAAATCCCTTGAAATCTGGGAATCAATCATATCTACGTCAAATGATAAGATGAATCTACACTTACTCATTTCACTCTTCTATGTTAGCTTCATTCGTACTCTTCATATAAATGGATTGTTTATCCAAATTATTAGCTGATGATAAAACTCTAATTTTCAGCCCGTATGCATCATGAAAACATATTTATTATCATTCACGACCTTTCCACTCAAATTTCGGGACAAAATTTCTTTAACGGGTAGGTACTCTGACAACCCGAAAATTTCCAACCAAATTTAAACTTTAATCTTTATATGTTTCCGACACGATAAGCAATATTTGTTAAGTTAAATTTCAAGAATTTTAAACTATGTTCATACATTCATTCAACCTCAACCAAGTTCCAACGATTCACGAACCGTTAAACGAATATGATTATATATGTATATGTGTATATATATTATAACTTGAAACGTAAATAAAATATTAGATTAAATACTTTATATGATTGTATCTGTTTCAAAATGTTTATCAATGGAATTAGAAGATAAGATCAAATGATTGAATTATCAGATATATTGAATTATGATTACAAGTCTCTGTTGAAAGGCCCACGTTGATTTGAGAAATATTTTCATTTTAACAATATTCGAAAAATGGTAAAGTGATTTATAAATAAGAACAAATTGTCAATCATTGAGAACTAGACAAAGGATAGTGAAAGATTGAATCTCATAAAGACTCGATTGACTTATTTAGTTTCAAACGTACAAAAAACGTTTTCAGTTTAAAAAGAACTTTATTATTAAAACGTATATAACTTTTATAAATATCTAGAACCACTTTTGACAACTCATTACTTAACTAGTATGATAAAGATAACGATATTTATATTTTATTTTATTAAATATATATAACGATTTAAATTAATATTATATATATTTATACGCGTATTATACGTACATAGTTTTATACTTTTACTATACTTAAACTTTACCTTTACTTTATTTTTACTTTACTTTAACTTTAATAATTCACTTTAATAATTCATACTTTAATAATTCACTTTAATAATTCATACTTTAATAATTCACTTTAATAATTCATACTTTAATAATTCACTTTAATAATTCATACTTTAATAATTTACTTTAATAATTCAAAAATCTATTATAAATAGAATTCAATAGATTTCATTATTTCATAGAAACTTGAAAATATTTTTCTCTAAACTCTCTCAATCGATATACATATATATATTTACTCCGTATTATTTCAAGATATTATTAGTATACATAAAATATTACTACGGAGTGCTGTCCGAGTGATTTCGAAATTGTTTTTCGAGTGGGATATGATTAAGGAAATTATGGGTTATAGCTATGGAGGTGATTGAGTATGGTTCATGGGTATGCTCGTGAGGTCAATATAGTGTTTATCATTTCCGTTGCGTCTACGTACTTTCCTGCAATATTGAATCTCAATATTGATACGTGAGTACTCATAATTTAACTTTTACATACTAATAGTGTATCCCTGACTAGTGCTCGAGTATTTAGGATTATGCATGCTTGTACTTTTGATATTGCCCTTAGACAGGTTAGGTTGAATCTTGAATTAATTACACTTGCGGTTGAGATAAGGTATAAGATATGCATGTCCTTAGAAAGCTAGCGAAAATTTATGAACTTTTCCTTTAGATATCGAATGGTTTCGATGAACGGATTAGAAGTTATAATCAATTGAATTTTTGATATTTTTATTAAAAATGATTATTATTATCGTCGTTTTTATCGTCGTTCTAGTTTTATCTTATTATTATCATTATTATTATCTTTATCAATAAAAGGGATTTATCATTAAAAATTGTTATTTTTTTTATTATTACTATCGTTATTATCGTTAAAGTTATAATTAGTATTATTATTATTATCCAATTATTATTATTATTATTGGTATTATTATTATTATTATTATCATTATTAATATATATATCATTATTTAAAAATGGTTATTGTTATTGTTCTTATTATTATTACTATATTATCATTAAGATAATTAATAGTATTATCGTTAATAATGTTATAGTAACTATCATTATTAATATTAGTGTAATTAAAACAAATATTTGTAACACCTAATTATTTTGATTACTATAATTATCATTATTATGAACACGATATAAAAGACGATTAAATGCTATTAAACGAAACGATTAGGAAATAATGGGTAAGAGTATCATGATGAAATTAAAATATTATAAGATATTGATTTAGATAAAATTATCGTTCTTATTATTTTTATCATTACTATTATTATTAAAAGTATCGTTAGTATTAAAACTATCATTTTAACAAAAATTATCATTTTAATAGACATGTCATTGTTACTATAAAATATCATTATTATTATTATTTTAATTAGAATTATTATTTTAAATATAATATTAAAAATTATCGTAAATATTAAAGTTATCATAATTAGAATTACCGTTTTATCATAATGTCATCTTAGTAATTATAAATATTGATATTTTTATAATAATTATTATTATTACAAAATAATACAACTTTTACTTACTATCATTATAGATATTATTTTATCAAATAAATATGTGATACAAACATATTTTACTACGTGTAATAACTTACTTTAATAATACCTATCATATTATCTTTATAATATTAAATGAACCCTATAAATTTTATTACTTAATATATATAAAAGTATATTTTATTATATAAATTTAATATAAAATTTTATTTATTAATAAATAAATTATATTATTTACTCTAATAAATGTTTTAAAAATATTTAAAAATATAAAATGACGATATTTAAACTATATATTAATCATGTATAGATTTTTGGAAATTATTTTGAGTCAAATTTACTTTTGTTGACTTTTGCATATTAGTCTCGAGCATTAGGATTGTGGTACACTATGACTTGACCTAATTTGTTAGATAAATATTGACCAACACATAAATATATATAATTAATTTAGGTTCGTGAATCCGAGGCCAACCTTGCACTTGTTCAATGACGTTATATGTATTTTTACTACGAAATACAGTATGGTGAGTTTCATTTGCCTTTTTACCCTTTATATTTTTGGGACTGAGAATACATGCGCTTTTATAAATGTTTGACGAAATAGACACAAGTAATTGAAACTACATTCTATGGTTGAATTATCGAAATCGAATATGCCCCTTTTTATTAAAGTCTGGTAATCTAAGAATTAGGGAACAGACACCCTAATTGACGCGAATCCTAAAGATAGATCTATTGGGCCTAACAAACCCCATCCAAAGTACCGGATGCTTTAGTACTTCGAAATTTATATCATGTCCGAAGGAGGATCCCGGAATGATAGGGGATATTCTTATATGTATCTAGTTAATGTCGGTTACCAGGTGTTCACCATATGAATGATTATTTTTGTCTCTATACATGGGACGTATATTTATGAGAACTGGAAATAAAATTCTTGTGGTCTATTAAAATGATGGAAATAAATGATTATGATAAACTAATGAACTCACCAACCTTTTGGTTGACACTTTAAAGCATGTTTATTCTCAGGTGTTAAAGAAATCTTCCGCTGTGCATTTGCTCATTTTAAAGATATTACTTGGAGTCTTTCATAGCATATTTCGAAGAACGTTGCATTCGAGTCATTGAGTCCATCAAAGATTATTATTAAATCAATTTATAGTTGGATAGTGGATATTATGAAATAGTATGCATGCCTATCAATTTTCGATGTAAAGAAAGATTGTCTTTTAAAAACGAATGCAATGTTTGTAAAATGTATCATATAGAGGTCAAATACCTCGCAATGTAATCAACTATTGTGAATCCTTTATAATGTATATGAACGGGTCCTTTCATTTACTTTCTTAAAGATCAAAGCCTTGGCTTGAATCTTTCTAAGTATGAACAACCATGAACTTATTACTTGTAGATTTAATTTATTTCTTCATTTCATTTATTTAAAGTTGTGATGTTGTTAATTTGGTCAAGTATTACTAGTTAATCTTGATCTCATATTTCTTGAAACTAAAAGTTAACTTTATAAGTTCAAGAACATGGAAGTATAACTTTTTAGTTATAACTTCAAACACTTATGTTGGATCTAAGTTCTTATAGCTTATGGTCTTCTAAATTGTTGTAAACAAGAGCTTATAAGCTTATATACATTTTACTAGTTGAAAATCTAAGTTTCATAACTTATGGTTTCATTAAAGTGAAGATCCAAGTTCTATAACTTAGGATCTAACTTAAGAACACTAGATCTAGACTTTCTAGTCTAGAATCTTTAAGATCTAGCTAAGATCTAAGTTCTACAACTTAAAATCTTGATTATTTAGTTTACTTTCAAGTTTATAGCTTAAAATTACTTTTGTAACTCATGTATGTGTCGGATCTAAGATCTTGATGTAACTTTGGTTCATCAAACTACATACAACTCTTAAGTGAGTTGTGCAACTTATCTTAGACTTATACTAGTGTTATGATGGTCAAACCTTGGTTAATATGATGCAAACCCATCAACGAGTTGTACACTTGAAGCTACACGCATCAAGGATGAGAACCGTGATGAGCATCAAGCACCAAGAACCCACTGGAACACATTTACTTACTGTTTCTGTAACTGATCAGACTACTTGGACTACTGGAAATTGATTTTCAGTTAGTTCGGTTCGAGTAGATGATTTTCTGTTTAGACCTCGTCTTAATCCGAGTTACGGTTTAGGATCTATAGCCTCCCGAAAGTCACTACACCCTATTAACGTTGTGCTGAAATTTCTGACCTACTCGCACTTAAACCGTCACCATGGTCAAACAAAGATGAGTTTGTTCTGGAAATTGGTCAACCTCTAGGGAACTCATATACAGAGCCATGGCCACTGGTGTCACCTCATTTTAGTTTGTATAGAGGTCGTGGCGACTGAACGAAGTCAGCCCTTGTTTCAAACCCTAGTCTTGACTTGAAACTTACTTTACACTTTTTGTTTAATGATGAATGATGATGGTACTTAAGACCTAACTTACATACATTTAAACCTTTGGGAACGATTTATTGACTTAGTAACTTTTGACTTAGGTTGAGGACCTTTCGGACCAACTACTTGCTTACTATTCCCGCGTATCGACTTTTACTACTTTCCACTGTGAGTTATGACATCCCTTTTTACTTTAACTATTTTGGGACTGAGAATACATGCGCATTTTACGTTTTACATACTAGGCACGAGTATTTAAACTTTATATATGTGTGGGTTATACAACGGCATAAACTTTCCCCTTAGCTCGGTAACGTTTAGTCATTGGTCTTTGAACCGGTGAACGTGAATCTTAGATATGGATCCATAGGGTTTGACATCTCCACTCGAGCTAGTAGCGCTAACATTTAACGGGTGTTTAATACTTCGTAAACTTACGCACTCGCCAAGTGTACTTTTAGGGGGTGTTACTTACGTTAAGTTAGTTACCAAGTGCCCACGGTTATACATATACTTTTCATACTATTTTGAAACGCTGTTTGAAGCACTGAAATCTCGTGGCCTACCTTACATTACTGTTATACTTAAACTATAGCTCACCAACATTTGTGTTGACATTTTTAAGCATGTTTTTCTCAAGTGCATAAGGTTTGCTTGCTTCCGCTGTACTAGTCATGCTTTGTAGACTCCTGCTGCGCTTATTAGAGATGTCACCGCATGAAACATTTAATTTGCATTCAAACAATGTTATTTTTGAAACAATGTATTTGTAACGACCTATGGGTCACGTACTATTATTTTTGCTTGATATTCGTAGAAGCATACTTTCGGATGTTAAACATTTGACATTGGTTAAAACGTCATCTTTATTCATGAATGCAAATGTATTTTGAAATAACATATAGTATTTGACCCTGTAATGATCCTGTTGTTGATGATTCGTACACGATGGTTTTGTACGGGGCATCACACTTTCTGACCTCCACTATTTCTCGGCTTTCCATTACCATTACCACCATTGTTACCAGCATTAGTTTACCTGTTTCTGCGAAACTTGCTGCATGCTGCTGCTTACTTTTACTGCTATATGCCGTATACTGTTACTTGCTTTCACTGCTGCATGCTACTATCTACTTTCGATTGCATGATACTTGTCGTTATTGCCATGCTACTTACCGCTATACATGATCTAGACTATCGTAGTTACTTTGCCTAATACGTGCTTGCTTTATGACTTACTGACATGGAAAAAGTTATTTTCCTTGTTCAGATGTCGGATATTCCACATGTTATCATTTTGGAGAGCGACTCAGACTCATCCGCCACCTCTCCTGCCATTGTTGCCGATTCTCATATCCCGTCGTCGACACCCTCCAGTGACTCTGGTGCTTCATCTTCTGGAGCCAGTAGCCATGTACCCGACCCAGTGATCACCTCAGATGGAGCCGAGGACCTATAGGAGATTCCAGCTCCACTTGTCCCAGGACCCTCGGAGCCACATCACCATCCCGGTGGTGCTGTGATTCCCGCGGAACTTGGGGAAGGACCGTTCCGTAATGAGCATAACTATTGGTGCCGACGCCTTCCTGATGGACGTCTCGTGCCGATCCCTCCTTTCAGATACCGACTGATGATGGCCAGCCATGCAGAGCCACCCGTGCAGCCACCCCAGACGATTTCGACGACTCATCCTCCGACGACTCTAGCGATGAGGATTCCGATGAAGACCCTGAGAAGGCACCCGTGCAGCCACCCTCCACCCCGCCGAAGAAGCGGTATCGTTTCGACAGTACTGTTATTCCTGGGGTTAACGGAGGTAGAGCGTTCATTAACGCACATGGACTGAGGACTAGAGTTACCGCTCGTAAGTGTCTTGTGCCGTATCCTGCTGTTCCATTCATACGTAAGGCTCCCCGTTACGCAGCATCTACTTCTGGTGCCGGACCATCTGCACCACCCGCACCACCAGCACCACCTGCACCATCAGCACCGCCTGTCCCACTTTCTCCCTCAGTCGAGGAACTGACGAGGGAAGTGGAGATCCTTCGTGCTCGGGTCACTGAGCTCAAGGACCAGATGTCCCACGTAATGGACATCCTACACCCACCATCACCATAGGACATTTGTATTAGATTTCATTATGTAATCTCATTTGTAGTTTCATGTATTACTTATGTATTGTACGAAACTATGCGGATGTATGCAACTTATTATTAATGAATGGAACTTTATGTTGTTTAATTCTTGCACGGTGTTCTATTTACGTTACTGTATGATGATTTTCTGGTATCTGAATCTATTTGCGTTACTTAATTAACATGTGATATGTTGATTCCACGTTGGTAACCATATACTGTATTATTATTATTATTTGAATACTAGATTTTGACTTGAGTCAAAATTTTTATTTAGAACATCAATGGCCAACGGAAGATCAACGCCCACAGTAGCACAGATCAAAGAAAAGATCGCTGAACGAGTAGTCGCAGCTTTAGCGGAAATGAACCCTCAAGCCCCACCTGTTAACCAGCCCATCCGTAATGGGTGTACTTATAAGGAATTCCAAAGCTGCAAGCCCCACAACTTTAGTGGCACTGAGGGACCAGTTGGTCTCACTAGGTGGTTTGAGAAATTAGAATCGGTGTTCCGTGTAAGCAACTGCTCAGAGACGAACAAAACCAAGTATGCCTCATGTACACTATCTGACGGCGCCCTAACCTAGTGGAACACACTTGCTCAAGCCAAGGGTATTGACGAGGCGTATGCTACCCCATGGGAGGAATTCAAAAGGGCCATGATTGAAGAGTATTGCCCTAGGACGAAGATCCAGAAAATGGAGACCGAGTTTTGGCAGTTGAAGGTTGTGGGAAACGATCTCGATGGTTACAACTGTAGGTATCTGGAATTAGCCCTGATGTATCCTACCATGGTTACCCCGGAGTTTAAGTGTATGGAAAGGTATTTGTAGGGACTTCCTAAGACCATTAAGGGAAATGTCACCTCTTCAAAGCCAGCTGATGTCCCAGAAGCAATGCGCATGGCGCACACCTTAATGAACCAAATTATCAGCGATGAACCGGAAAAGGCAAAATCCGAATCGGGGACTAGCAGTGAGAAGCATAAGTAGGACAACAATAAGGGGAGAGCCTATGATCAAACCCCCGCAAAGAGGCACAATGATGGGAGGAACCCCAACCCGAACACTGGCTCAAACCCCAACTACAAGGGTACTCTACCACAGTGCAAGAGGTGCTACAAGCACATACCGGGTACTGTAATGTTTTCTATGAAAAGTGCAGAAGGATCGGGCATATTGGCAAAGACTGCAAGATCACCACCCTGAATGTGAAGACAAAACCTACTGGACCAAGAAAGTGCTATGAATGCGGACAGACGAGCCACTTCAGAAATGAGTGTCCCAACAAGCAAAAGGACGGCGGACCATCGCGTGGCAGAGCTTTCAATGTAAATGCAAGCGATGCTGGTGAGAACCCCGACTTAGTCACAGGTATATTCACTATCAACAATCTATTAGCTTATGTCCTATTTGATACTGGTACCGATAGAAGTTATGTATGTAGACACTTTTGCTCTTAGATAAATTGGTCGTTAGTTCCTTTAAAGGAGAGTATGCTTGTAGAGGTAGCTAATGGAAAACTTGAGAAAGTTGACCAAGTTAGCCGAGGAGCTATTATCAACATAGCTGGTGTGGATTTCGAGATTGACTTGATACCCATTAAGTTGGGAAGCTTTGATGTTATTGTCGGTATGGACTGGTTGACCAAGATAAGGGCTGACATTATCTGTGGAGATAAAGCTCTTCGTATACCACACGGGGACGGTGAGCCACTGATTATTTACGGAGAGATATTTAGCTTGAAACTGAATCTCATTAGTTGCATGAAAGCGCAAAAGATCATGAAGAAAGGACGTCTTGCTGTTTTGGCACATGTGAAAACATTAGAAACTAAGGTGAAGAGTGTGGATGACGTACGAATTGTGAACGAATTTTCCGATGTCTTTCTAGAAGAATTGCCTGGATTACTGCCACCGAGAGCAGTGGAGTTTCAGATCGATTTAGTGCCAGGAGCTGCACATGTAGCTCGCACACCTTATCGACTTGCACATTCCGAGATGAAAGAGTTGCAGAGCCAATTACAAGAACTGCTAGACCGTGGATTTATCTAACCAAGTTTCTCACCTTGGGACGCACCTGTTTTATTTGTGAAGAAGAAGGACGGATCCTTCCGCATGTGTATCGACTACCGTGAACTCAACAAATTGACGATCAAGAATCGGTATCCTCTTCCCCGAATTGACAATCTTTTTGATCAACTACAAGGATCGAGCATTTATTCTAAGATCGATTTGCAATCCGGTTATCACCAGTTGACGGTGAAAGAGAGCGATGTGATGAAGACTGTATTCAGAACTCATTATGGTCATTATGAGTTTCTCGTGATGCCATTCGGGTTAACCAACGCACCTGCCGTATTCATAGATCTCATGAATCGTGTCTGCAAGCCATACCTGGATAAGTTCATTATCATCTTCATAGATGATATTCTCATCTACTCCAAACGCAAAGAAGAACATGAGCAACATCTTCGTCTAGTGTTGGAACTCTTGAGACAAGAGCAACTTTATGCAAAATTCTCTAAGTGTGAGTTTTGGTTGAAGGAAGTCCAATTTCTGGGTTACGTTATGAGTGATCAAGGTATCAAAGTCGATCCCGCAAAGATTGAAGCTATCAGCAAGTGGGAAACTCCCACTACTCCGACTCATATCCGCCAATTTTTAGGCCTCGCCGGTTACTACCGAAGATTTATTGAAGGTTTCTCTCTGATTGCGCATCCTTTGACCACGCTGACTCACAAAGGGAAGAAGTTCATTTGGGAACCCGAACAGGAATCAACATTTCAAACCTTGAAAAAAGAAGTTAACCACCGCACCTATCTTATCACTTCCTGAAGGCAATGACGATTTCGTCATTTATTGCGATGCTTCAAAAAGTGGTATTGGATGTGTACTGATGTAACGCACAAAGGTTATCGCTTACGCCTCTCGTCAACTGAAGATTCACAAGCGAAATTACACAACGCACGATCTCGAGCTTGGAGCCGTTGTCTTTGCATTAGAACTGTGGAGACACTATCTTTATGGAACCAAGAGCACTATTTTCACCGATCATAAAATCCTCCAACATATCTTTGATCAGAACAAACTAAATATGAGATAGCGTCGATGGATCGAGACGCTGAATGACTATGATTGTGAACTTCGTTATCACCTTGGCAAGGCCAATGTTGTAGCTGACGCTTTGAGCCGAAAGGTGAGGATGGCACCTCTTCATGTTCGGGCTCTGAACATCACCATTCATTCGAACCTCAATAGCCAGATCCGAGTAGCCCAAGATGAGGCTCTCAAGGAGGAGAATATATCTCATTAATACTTGAACATTCTCATTTCTCGATTCGAAGTTAAGGAGACTGGACTCCGATGTTATGCCGGAAGAATTTGGGTACCTCGTTATGGAGATCTACAGAGTCTTATACTAGATGAGGCCCACAAGTTGAGATATTCGATTCATCCAGGAGCCGGTAAAATGTACCATGATCTCAAGGAACAGTATTGGTGGCCTAATCTTAAGAAGGACGTTACAACTTATGTTGGAAAGTGTTTGACTTGTTCGAAAGTTAAGGCCGAACATCAGAGGCCTTCTGGGTTACTTCAACAACCGAAAATCCCGCAACGGAAGTGGGAAAGGATAACAATGGATTTCATTACGAAGTTACCAAAGACGGTGCGCGGATACGATACCATCTGGGTTATCGTTGACCGTCTTACCAAATCTGCACACTTCTTAGCCATGAAGGAAACTGATACGATGGAGAGACTCGCTCAACTATACATAAAAGAGGTTGTATCTCATCATGGTGTGCCCTTATCGATCATCTCAGATCGCGATCCCCGTTTTGCTTCCAGATTTTGGCGTTCTTTGCAAGAAACCTTGGGGACTCGTCTTGACATGAGTACTGCGTATCACCCGCAGACCGACGGACAAAGCGAACGCACGATTCAAACTTTGGAAGACATGTTGCGTGCATGTGTCATTGATTTTGGAAAGGCTTGGGAAAGGCATTTGCCGCTAGCCGAGTTTTCTTACAACAATAGTTATCATTCGAGTATTAATGCCGCACCTTTGGAGGCGTTGTATGGCTGCAAGTGCCGATCTCCTATTTGTTGGGCCGAAGTAGGCGAAACACAAATCACCGGACCCGAGATAGTCCATGAAACAACTGAGAAGATTGTCCAAATTCAAGCAAGACTTAATACGGCCCGTGATCGTCAAAAGAGTTATGCCGACCATAAATGTAAAGACTTTGAATTCAACATGGGTGACCGTGTAATGTTGAAGGTCGCACCTTGGAAAGGTGTGATCCATTTTGGAAAACGTGGGAAGCTCAACCCGCGATACATTGGTCCTTTTGAAATCTTGGAGCGTGTTGGACCCGTTGCTTACCGTTTGGATCTTCCAACTCAATTGAGCTCAGTTCATCCTACCTTTCATGTATTAAATTTGAAAAAGTGCCTTACTGAACCGGAACATGTCATACCATTGGAGGAACTTACAATTGATGACAGTGGAAGAACCTGTTGAAATTATGGACCGTGAGGTCAAAACTTTGAAACACAATAAGATTCCAATCGTCCGAGTACGATGGAATGCCAAACGAGGACCTGAGTTTACCTGGGAATGAGAGGATCAAATGATGCAGAAGTATCCTCACCTCTTCCCAACTCCTCCATCTACCTCAGCTTAAAATTTCGAGACGAAATTTTCTTTAACAGGTGGGTAATGTAACGACCCTGGATTTTCCAACGTTTTTTATTAATAATTTATTATTAATGCTTATGTTTTACTAAACGTGTTCTTATACGTGTTACTTGTTACCGTATTCAACTTTTCATGGCCCGACTTGTCTTTGTGACACACGTACTTTACACGAATAATATTTCGAATATTATTTTCGTTCATGATTAATTATTATTAATCATTTTTAATTAACTAATGTTAGTAGTTAATTACTCGGGCTTTTATTTTAATAATTGCATACTTACTTGGACTTGGGCTTTTATTAATGTACATGGACTTGGAAGCCCACCCTACCTTCTTAATGGACTTGTAAGCCCATTATCATGCAAGTATTACATTAAGATATAACTAGATTAATTAGCTCGGTTAGAAAGACTTGTTACTAGTATACTTACACCATTTTCCCACACCATTTAACTTTAATACCACTTCAAGCTCTCACCTTCTCCCCATGCATGAAAGTGCATTTGATTCCTTCCTTTTTTTTGATGTAAACCGTCGACCAACACTTGGGGTGAGGGAGTTCATTTTCAAATTTTTTTGTATACTTATTTACTAGTATTCTTCATTTCTCACACACACTTCATTTCACACTTTCATTTCTCGCTCATTTTCTCTCAAACTTGTAAGTAACAAAGCTTGGTTTTCTTTCTTTTTCTTGTCCAAAAACCGCCACCATCAATCATCATTTACTTGTCTTTGTTTGTTATTTAATTACTTGTAGTTGTTTATTGTTGTTAAGAATCAAACTTTCTAGTTTTATTCTTCATATTATCTTGTTATTTCAAGAACAAATAAGAACCAAGTGAGGATCAAGTTTATAGTTTGATTCCTCCATAACACTTTTTAAAAAGAAAGTTCATGAGTTTTAAAATCATACTTGTGTTCAAGTTTGTAAACTTAAGGTTTACTTTCTTAAAGATCAAAGCCTTGGCTTAAATCTTTCTATGTATGAACAACCATGAACTTATTACTTGTAGATTTAATTTATTTCTTCATTTCATTTATTTAAATTTGCGATGTTGTTAATTTGGTCAAGTATTACTAGTTAATCTTGATCTCATATTTCTTGAAACTAAAAGTTAACTTTATAAGTTCAAGAACATGGAAGTATAACTTTTTAGTTATAACTTCAAACACTTATGTTGGATCTAAGTTCTTATAGCTTATGGTCTTCTAAATTGTTGTAAAAAAGAGCTTATAACCTTATATACATTTTACTAGTTGAAAATCTAAGTTTTATAACTTATGGTTTCATTAAAGTGAAGATCCAAGTTCTATAACTTAGGATCTAACTTAAGAACACTAGATCTAGACTTTCTAGTCTAGGATCTTTAAGATCTAGCTAAGATCTAAGTTCTACAACTTAAAATCTTGATTATTTAGTTTACTTTCAAGTTTATAGCTTAATATTACTTTTGTAACTCATGTATGTGTCGGATCTAAGATCTTGATGTAATTTTGGTTCATCAAACTACATAAAACTCTTAAGTGAGTTGTGCAATTTATCTTAGACTTACACTAGTGTTATGATGGTCAAACCTTGGTTAAGATGATTCAAACCCATCAACGAGTTGTACACTTGAAGCTATACGCATCAAGGATGAGAACCGTGATGAGCATCAAGCACCAAGAACCCACCAGAACACGTTTACTTACTTTTTCAGGAAACGATCAGACTACCTGTGCTACTGGAAAGTTGATTTTCAGTTATTTCGGTTCGAGTAGATGATTTTCCGTTTAGACCTCGTCTTAATCCGAGTTACGGTTTAGGATCTATGGCCTCCCGAAAGTCACTACACCATATTAACGTTGTGCTGAAATTTCTGACCTACTCGCACTTAAACCATCACCATGGTCAAACAAAGATGAGTTTGTTTTGTAAATTGGTCAGCCTCTAGGGGACTCATATATAGAGCCATGGCCACTGGTCTCACCTCATTTCAGTTTGTATAGAGGTCGTGGCGACTGAACGAAGTCAGCCCTTGTTTCAAACCCTAGTCTTGACTTGAAACTTACTTTACACTTTTTGTTTAATGATGAATGATGATGGTAATTAAGACCTAACTTACATACATTTAAACCTTTGGGAACGATTTACTGACTTAGTAACTTTTGACTTAGGTTGAGGACCTTTCGGACCAACTACTTGCTTACTATTCCCGCGTATCGACTTTTACAACTTTCCACTGTGAGTTATAACATCCCTTTTTACTTTAACTATTTTGGGACTGAGAATACATGTGCATTTTACGTTTTACATACTAGGCACAAGTACTTAAACTTTATATATGTGTGGGTTATACAACGACATAAACTTTCCCCTTAGCTCGGTAACGTTTAGTCATTGGTCTTTGAACCGGTGAACGCGAATCTTAGATATGGATCCATAGGGTTTGACATCCCCACTCGGGCTAGTAGCGCTAGCATTTAACGGGTGTTTTGTGATGACCCGGGAATTTTCGACTAAATTTAAACTTAATCTCTATATGATTTCGACAAGTTAAGCAAAGTCTGTAATGTTGAGTCTCAAAAACTTTGGAAACTATATTCATGTAATCATTTACCTTCGGACTGTGCCTGATGATTCACGAACATATGTTTATAAAATAAGTATATATATATATATATATATATATATATATATATATATGATTAAATTTATTCCTATGATGAGAGAATATTATAATTTAAATAAATAAATAAATATATATATATATATATATATATATATATATATATATATATATATATATATATATGGTCTATAACGTGTCGGACGCAATTACTATCCTTTGTAGGAGCACTAGTAAAGCTCACCCTTATAATTTGTAGGTTTGGCACAAGGAAACAAGCAACATGTGAGCTCTCCCAGCTGGCCATATATATATATATATATATATATATATATATATATATATATATATATATATATATATATATATATATATATATATATATATATATATATATATATATATATATAATATATATAAGACAATTATACTTTCATATTTAATATACATACACATATCATATAAAGTATTTATAATAGATATATAACACATACTATCATATAATATAATGTATAATCTTCACATGTTAAGCGTAATTGCAAATTAAATATATATATATATATATATATATATATATATATATATATATATATATATATATATATATATATATATAATGCCAATATTATGGGTACTTTCATTAATGTTATTAATATTAATAATAATATTAACATTTAAAATAAGTATTAGTTATATTATTGAAGGTTAATACATTTAAGTTGTTATATCCTCATGAATCATGAATAATATTAATATCATTAGTATTAGTATTGTTAGTATTAATATTATTATTAATAATATTAGCATTATTATAATTAGTATCATTATTATTAATAATATTATTATTATACATATTATAGTAATTATTATAATCATCATTAGTAATAATATTATTATCTTTATTATATATTTGTATTATTATTAATATTATGTGTAATATTATTATATTTATATTTATATTTATATTTATTAATAAAGTTAATTATTATCTATAAATATAAATATTGTTATAAGAACAGATATATGTATATATTTACAGTTTATAAATAAATACTTGTACATATATCAAATGCAGATAGATACGTATACATAAAGACAAGTGTATAATACATATCCAAATACAGATTATGGATTTACATGTATAACTAAATATGTATGTATGTAGATACGATCTATACATAAATAACTAGATAAAAGCGTATTCAATTGCCTATCATTGTCTGAGCTGCTCAATCTGTCTGTCAACTTTAAACAACTGGAATCAATTATCACCAACCAAGACAAAATCTGTTAGCCATTGTTATCACTTTATTTTCTTTATTTATTCGCCTGTACGAATGAATCATCCGATCGATCTTCTTTCTTGCTATAAAACAACCAAATTAACCCAATCTTTAACTTGCTTGTTTTTATATTATTTCTATTGACGAGTACTCTACGAACCACCATCAAACTAAACCCATTTATACGCCATCTTATCCTCTTGATTGCAGACCACTTCCACATCCTACAAGCCACCACCACTTTCATCATACAACCACCATATTCATCTTCATTCTTAGACGATCATCACCATCTTAGAAACATGATACACCAGTCTGTTGTTACTGCATCTGTTATGATCGAAGACAATCAAAAATCCTCACTAAACCGACGTGACGTGACTGCTACTGTGATTTTTTTGTTATTTATAACGCATAACAAACCATCTGAAACCACTACAACTGTAGCCCTCTTTGTTTCTGTTTCAATGGAATGAATAGAAAGGTGAGAGATTAATTTGTTTTAATTGATGATGGAACGAACATGATAAGAATGAGAGGGGTCGTATACCTGCTACCACTTACCTTTTCTTGTGAATTTATATTATAAATTGAGACCCTAGTTGTGTCCCACTCCTGTTTCTAACTTTTTCCTTTTGGCTTCTGTCGACAAAAAGATCCCAACAATCTGCAAATTTCGTTGTGTTAGATTAGAATGCAACCACCCTAACCACCCTTGTAAACACCCCATCGATTGCTTTACTGTATTCCATCGAAGACCCATCACCAAAACTGCTATCACTTGATGTTCATCTTCTAATTCACCACCATCGTTATCCCTCTATCTCTCATCTTCTCTCTTCCTCGCCATGATCAAAATCACCACCCAAAACAATCACAAAACCGTTTGAATATTTACCGCTGCTACAACTTGAAGAATGAAACTAATCTTGTACGCTATATGTATATATATAAGAATGAGTGAGATGAAACACGATAATAAAGATAATGATGTTACCAGTAGGTCCGTTGTACATATCTTAATTATAAAGTGGTATCCTATGTGTTTTCCACAACAAACCATTCGAGAATTTTGCGTAATGAACGTGGGGCTGCTGCATTACTTTATCTATTTAATCACCACCACCGACGGTCCAATTACTTCTCCTTCTCTTAAACGATTTTATGTTGAGCTAGTGGACCGGTAATTAAATAAGTGGATTGGATTTGTGTTAGATTGTGGGCCGTGACCCAATTATGGTTGTTTAATATTGGGGCTGAAACAAGACCGAAGATATATACAGTGATGAACGAATGAGATGTAAAATTGATGATGTAAATAAACTCATTAGGTTAAGGATATGGGTCGTAGGTGATTAAATGATGAATATGATGATACCTGATATTTGATGATGATGAATGAAGAAGAAAACCGATAGATATATGGATTATATATTTATTCCGTGGTGTTTAAAACAGAAATGTAGAGATAGAGTAACGGTTTAGTGATGTTGGTATTAATCAAAAGGTCGTGGGTTCGAGCCTGACTCGTGGCATTTTTTTTAGAAAGGCCTTTTGAGGTAGTTTTCAATACCAAACATCTTTATTATTATTACTATTGTTATTATTACTAGAATATAAATTTTTATCATTTATATTATCATGATTTTGATTATTATTATTATTATTATTATTATTATTATTATTATTATTATTATTATTATTATTATTATTATTATTATTATTATTATTAGTATTAGTGTTAATATTATTATTATTATCATTATCACTAAATTAAAATAAGTATTGATATCATTATTATTACTATGATTATTATTATACTTAATATTATTATTATAAAATTAATAAAATTTATTATTATTAATATCAGTATTATCATTTTTTTAGTATTATCATTAATTTAACAAACAAAAGATTATTTATATAAATATTTACATATAACAAATTGTGGATTTTTAATATAATATTAAACATATGTATATATAAAACTATATAAATATTAGCTATATTAAACATATACAAATTAAATATATAAGTTATATAATTTAAGATATAACATATAAGTTTGTTCGATTACGATTATATATATTAATATATATACATGCTATTGGTTCGTGAATCCGAGGCCAACCCTGCATTGTTCAATGTCGTCATATGTATTTTTACTACAAAATACAGTACAATGAGTTTCATTTGCCTTTTTACCCTTTATATTTTTGGGCTGAGAATACATGCGCTGCTTTTATAACTGTTTTACGAAATAGACACGAGTAAATGAAACAACATTCTATGGCTGGATTATTAAACCGAATATGCCCCTTTTTAGTCTGGTAATCTAAGAATTAGGGAACAGACACCCTAATTGACGTGAACTCTAAAGATAGATCTATCGGGCCCCACAAGCCCCATCCAAAGTACCGGATGCTTTAGTACTTCAAAATTTATATCATGTCCAAAGGAGGATCCCGGAATGATGGGGATATTCTTATATGCATATTGTGAATGTTGGTTACCAGGTGTTCAATCCATATGAATGATATTTTTGTCTCTATGCATGGGACGTATATTTATGAGAAATGAAAATCTTGTGGTCTATTAAAATGATAGAAATGAATGTTTATGATAAACTAATGAACTCACCAACCTTTTGGTTGACACTTTAAAGCAGGTTTATTCTCAAGTACGAAAGAAATCTTCCGCTGTGCATTTGTTCATTTTAGAGATATTACTTGGAGTCATTCATGACATATTTCAAAAGACGTTGCATTCGAGTCATTGATTTCATTAAGATTATTATTAAGTCAATTGTAGTTAGATATATTATGAAATGATATTCATGCCGTCAATTTTCGATGTAAAGCAAGTTTGTCTTTTAAAAACGAATGCAATGTTTGTAAAATGTATCATATAGAGGTCAAGTACCTCGCAATGAAATCAACTATTATGAATCGTTTATAATCGATATGGACTTCATTCGGATGGATTAGGACGGGTCTTCACAGTTGGTATCAGAGCGATGGTCTTAGCGAACCAGGTCTGCATTAGTGTGTATAACTGATAAGTCGTTAGAATGCATTAGTGAGTCTGGACTTCGACCGTGTCTGCATATCAAAAGTTTTGCTTATCATTTTTTTCGGAAATCATCTGCTTATCATCCTTAAGAAATTACCTGCTTATCATTCCTAGTCTAGTCATATCTTACTGCATTGATTGCATAAATAGTGTATAAACAAATCCATATCTTAGCGTATCTGTTATTGTAAACTTTGCATGTCGTATTCCGTAGATTCCTCCGTAACTTATTGGATTTTAGTATTATATGCATATGTAAATTATGTATTGCAGGGTACTAATCTACATCCTATAATCTATTTCTTATCGAAAATCCTTCATCTGATCGTACGAGATGAATCCCTCAACCAGTTCGAGTCCCTCAGATTTCGATAGCTATTCCGATAGTTATTCTGACAGCTATTCCGACATGGATATTCACCTAAACTCCGAAAGCCGTGTCACCAGAATGAACCAACCAATCATCCATCCCCAATTCATCTGATGGGTTTGTAGTTGACTTAATCGATGGAGAAGAGAAGAAGGCGGTCCCTTCTGCACTCTTGGCGAAGAACCTGAAGCATTCATCGGCGAACCAATCCGAAACACTATGTTCACCCTCATTACCCAAATATATCGCCATGATTATATACTATCTCAAATTCAAAACCTTATTCATTCCCTCGTTTCGACCGACAATCATCCCGGAATAATATAAGAAGTCAACGAGCTTCGCGCCCGAGTTGTAGCCTTGGAAAATATGGTGTAAAACATACCAACTTCAGCAACATCACCGACACCAACAGTACCATCAATAACAGCACCAGTACCATGAACAATCTATACCTCAACATCTCATTATGTACCTCGAGCATAATCATCAATCTACGAATCGTTCTACATCATTTATCTTCGTTCGACATGGCGATTATGTAATCTCTAATGTTTTAGAGATTATATAGTATTGTTCTAATGATAAATCAAATGAGTTTAATACCATATCGACTCATTAAATCCATGATTACATCTGAAGAAAATATATATGTAAGTATATTTTCATAAAGATTGTAATTAAAAATTCTTTTGTACAAACTGTTAATGGTGAAAATATTTTAACGGGTAGGTATTACCTGAGGAATATTTAGATTCCACATTAATAAGTTGCACCGTACGTTCTTCGAATCTGATTCGACAATCATTTACTATCCTACTTACATCTACCGTTATACGTATCCGTTCACCGCAGAATAACCCTTTTCGTTCAATTTCATATTTGGATTTTAATCTATCAGAATTCAACAAGTGGCATAATGAAGAACACATTTGACGAAATAAAAATTTGTTAGAAACAAACAAATTAACTATGAAAAATTTTGTTAAGAATCCACGCTAACTATTCCTAGCTAATTGTTCCTAGCTAACTAATTAATTCCGTATTACATTTTATTTATTGCAATTTATTTATCGCAATTTATTTATCGCAATTTAAATTCTTGCAATTTTATTTATCGTCATTTAATTTCTGTTATTTACTTTACGCACTTTATTTATCGTCACTTAATTTCTGTTATTTATTTTACGCACTTTAAATATCAGGACACGTATACAAGGTTTTGACATATCATATCGACGCATCTATATATATTATTTGGAATCACCATAGACACTCTATATGCAGTAATGATCGAGTTCTCTATACAGGGTTGAGGTTGATTCTACAATAATATATATAGTTTGAGTTGTGATCGAGTCTGAGACGAGTACTGGTCACTATAAGTATTAATTAATTCGAATATTATATATTAAATTATATATGAATTGTTAAATTGCTAACTGTGGACTATCAATCGAGGACTACCAACATTGGACAATTAAAATGAATTAAAATATTGATTATAACATATGAAACTAAACAAATCTTCAAGTTTGCCACTTGATTTCATCTTAACCTCATTTGTATCCTGACGATTACAATCTGCGTTCAAACCTTTCATGATTCTTGAAAACACCTCAATCGAGAGGATGAACCAACCACACTTCATCTACGGAAGGAAAGATTTATGCATATAGTTATGCACATGAAAACACTCAGAATCTAAGTAAGCGTTTAAAATGTATCTGTACTAGCTCCTTTGACAATTGTTATTACCAAAAATTACTTTGCAATCCCTTTCCAAATTAGCCAAATTTGTCATAGCTCCAGCAAGTCAACTTTGACTTTTCAGTCGGATTAGCCTTATTATTATAATCTTGCTATATATGATAACTTATCCATCATTGTCACCAGAGAATCATTTATATTCCACCACAGTAGCACTAAACTTATCAGCAACTTCATTACTCATTGACTTAAGTCTCTCCGAAGAACCATTATAATTGTTCATTAAAACCCTATCATATACTCATTTGTATCTTGTAACGAGAATTGTCATACCAATTACTGAGAATCAGCAATCAGTATTTCGAATCTCGCAACATGCCTACATCAATAGATATATATATAACATTCATCTCTTAGAATTATGATCTTCCATCTTGAAACTATGAGAAGCACCCGGCCTACGAATCAATACTTCAAATTCTGAAAAAGCTGAATACAGCAGCAAAAAAACTGTACATGACTTTAAATGTCGGAAGTTTGATGATAAAGAATAGTATGTTGACAAAACTCAGAAAAGTTGGAATTGGAAATTGGGGTGAGCAAATCATGAAGGAGACTATGGACAAATCACAAGGACTAAACCTGTATTTAAAGAATCCTGATGATTCCTTATCTGATGATCTCTTCAGCGAATATCTTGCTCCTTAATTATTCTAAATCCTTGCGAAAGGATTTTCTTCATTAACCTTCGATCTTAGAAATTCCAAAATATCGTCATAAATATCTTCAATATTTCTGAAGATATTTTCATAATTATTCTTATCTGAAATCAGTTATCTTTTCACGTTATATGTATTACACCCTAAAGGAAAAAGTTTAATTTCTATATTCTGTGAACCTTCGAATTTAAAATATGAATATTTTTAAAGTAGTGTTGGGAATTGATGCATGAGTTAGTATAATATAATTGCACTTGATCAACGTGATTATATTACAGTAAGTCATGCTGAGTTTCTAATGGAACGTGATGATTCACAGATCATAACGTCATCATGTGCCATGTTACACGACTCGTTCATTCCACTTCACTTCCGAACATATCATGAAAATATATTGTTGATAGTTCTATTATCAGTGATTCTGGAAATTTGACAAATCAAATCATGCCATTACGATTTCCTTCTTAGAACATTAACAATGTTCATTCCAAAGTTTATATCTGCGAATTTTGAACCATTACAAGCGGTGTTTAATCGCAAGAAGAAGAAACGAATAGACAAAGCTACAAAATATAAGAGAAAATATAAAGCCCAATAACAACACGGAGGTTACAAACCGTGGATATTAATACGAATAGCAATATAAAGACACGGTAGAATTAAGAATAGTATCACCCCAAGGTAATAGTAGAAGTAACCAGATTCTTCTGGTGGAAGATTAAAAAGAAGGATAATAGAAATGATAATTAAGAATATATCAAGGAGTATAACTGGATGAAGCATTTTCCCAACCTTTTAGAAGTAAGAATTAAGAATGAAAGTATAAGAATTATGAAAATAAGGGAACGGAAGAAGTTCATTTATAGTGGAGATACCAGACGAAGCAATCGATACAGATCATCGCATTTATTTATAGAGATCTTAATTTCCTTACTCGCCGAAGAATCAAATTTTTTAGATTCCAAAGATTTCCTTTAAATCTCTTGAATTCCGGAATTCAAACGTGACCACGTTAAAGGTTAAAGACGCACCTTATTTTTTTTTTTAAATTCAACCAAGACAACGTCAAAAGTTAAGACGAAACTTTATTTATTCATTTCACTCTTTTGTGATAGCTTCATTTATACTCTCCGCATAATCAAATCGTTTTATCTATATTAATCAATAATGATAAAACTCTATTTATCAACTCATATGCGTCATGAAAACATTTTTATTGTTAACCATGACGACCACACTCAAATTTCGGGATGAAATTTCTTTAACGGGTAGGTAATGTGATGACCCGAGAATTTTCGACTAAATTTAAACTTAATCTCTATATGATTTCGACAAGTTAAGCAAAGTCTGTAATGTTGAGTCTCAAAAACTTTGGAAACTATATTCATGTAATCATTTACCTTCGGACTGTGCCCGACGATTCACGAACATATGTTTATAAAATAAGTGTGTGTATATATATATATATATATATATATATGATTAAATTTATTCCTATGATGAGAGAATATTATAATTTAAATAAATAAATATATATATATATATATATATATATATATATATATATATATATATATATATATATATATATATATATATATATATATATAAGACAATTATACTTTCATATTTAATATGCATAGACATATCATATAAAGTATTTATAATAGATATATAACACATACTATCATATAATATAATGTATAATCTTCACATGTTAAGCGTAATTGCAAATTATATATATATATATATATATATATATATATATATATATATATATATATATATATATATATATATATATATATATATATATATATATATATATATAATGCCAATATTATGGGTACTTTCATTAATGTTATTAATATTAATAATAATATTAACATTTAAAATTAGTATTAGTTATATTATTGAAGGTTAATACATTTAAGTTGTTATATCCTCATGAATCATGAATAATATTAATATCATTAGTATTAGTATTGTTAGTATTGATATTATTATTAATAATATTAGCATTATTATAATTAGTATCATTATCATTATTATTAATAATATTATTATTATACATATTATAGTAATTATTATAATCATCATTAGTAATAATATTATTATATTTATTATATATTTGTATTATTATTAATATTATGTGTAATATTATTATATTTATATTTATATTTATATTTATTAATAAAGTTAATTATTATCTATAAATATAAATACTGTTATAAGAACAGATATATGTATATATATACAATTTATAAATAAATACTTGTACATATATCAAATGCAGATAGATACGTATACATAAAGACAAGTGTATAATACATATCCAAATACAGATTATGGATTTACATGTATAACTAAATATGTATGTATGTAGATACGATCTATACATAAATAATTAGATAAAAGCGTATTCAATTGCCTATCATTGTCTGAGCTGCTCAATCTGTCTGTCAACTTTAAACAACTGGAATCAATTATCACCAACCAAGACAAAATCTGTTAGCCATTGTTATCACTTTATTTTCTTTATTTATTCGCCTGTACGAATGAATCATCCGGTCGATCTTCTTTCTTGCTATAAAACAACCAAATTAACCCAATCTTTAACTTGCTTGTTTTTATATTATTTCTATTGACGAGTACTCTACACCATCAAACTAAACCCATTTATACGCCATCTTATCCTCTTGATTGCAGACCACTTCCACATCCTACAAGCCACCACCACTTTCATCATACAACCACCATATTCATCTTCATTCTTAGACGATCATCACCATCTTAGAAACATGATACACCGGTCTGCTGTTACTGTGTCTGTTATGATCGAAGACCACCAAAAATCCTCACTAAACCGACGTGACGTGACTGCTACTGTGATTTTCTTTGTTATTTATAACGAATAACAAACCATCTGCAACCACTACAACTGCAGCCCTCTTTGTTTCTGTTTCAATGGAACGAATAGAAAGGTGAGAGATTAATTTGTTTTAATTGATGATGGAATGAACATGATAAGAATGAGAGGGGTCGTATACCTGCTACCACTTACCTTTTCTTGTGAATTTATATTATAAATTGAGACCCTAGTTGTGTCCCACTCCTATTTCTTACTTTTTCCTTTTGGCTTCTGTCGACAAAAAGATCCCAACAATCTGCAAATTTCGTTGTGTTAGATTAGAATGCAACCACCCTAACCACCCTTGTAAACACCCCATCGATTGCTTTACTGTATTCCATCGAAGACCCATCACCAAAACTGCTATCACTTGATCTTCATCTTCTAATTCACCACCATCGTTATCCCTCTCTCTCTCATCTTCTCTCTTCCTCGCCATGATCAAAATCACCACCCAAAACAATCACAAAACAGTTTGAATATTTACTGCTGCTACAACTTGAAGAATGAAACTCATCTTGTACGCTATATGTATATATATAAGAATGAGTGAGATGAAACACAATAATAAAGATAATGATGTTACCAGTAGGGCCGTTGTACATATCTTAATTATAAAGTGGTATCCTATGTGTTTTCCACAACAAACCATTCGAGAATTTTGCTTAATGAACGTGGGGCTGCTGCATTACTTTATCTATTTAATCACCACCACCGACGGTCCAATTACTTCTCCTTCTCTTAAACGATTTTATGTTGAGCTAGTGGACCGGTAATTAAATAAGTGGATTGGATTTGTGTTAGATTGTGGGCCGTGACCCAATTATGGTTGTTTAATATTGGGGCTGAAACAAGACCGAAGATATATACAGTGATGAATGAATGAGATGTAAAATTGATGATGTAAATAAACTCATTAGGGTAAGGATATGGGTCGTAGGTGATTAAATGATGAATATGATGATACATGATATTTGATGATGATGAATGAAGAAGAAAACCGATAGATATATGGATTATATATTTATTCCGTGGTGTTTAAAATAGAAATGTAGAGATAGAGTAACAGTTTAGTGCTGTTGGTATTAATCAAAAGGTCGTGGGTTCGAGCCTGACTCGTGGCATTTTTTTTTAGAAAGGCTTTTTGAGGTAGTTTTCAATACCAAAAATCTTTATTATTATTACTATTGTTATTATTACTAGAATATAAATTTTTATCATTTATATTATCATGATTTTGATTATTATTATTATTATTATTATTATTATTATTATTATTATTATTATTATTATTATTAATATTATTATTATTAGTATTAGTGTTAATATTATTATTATTATTATTATTATTATTATTATTATCATTATCACTAAATTAAAATAAGTATTGATATCATTATTATTACTATGATTATTATTGATGTTATGCGAGGTGTATATAAAATAGCTTAAATTTTAGCAGGAAATACTATTAAATACGATACAATTTTACACAAGATATTTATTTATTTATAGAATGGATATACTTAAACCTTGCTACAACACTTATAGGCAGTGTACCTAATCGTACAGTAGTGTAGTTTTTAGTAAGTTCGGTTCGTTCCACAGGGAAAATCTTTTAATCAAAGCTTAACGCTATATTAGTTTACTTTTATAAAAATACAAATATATATATAAGTAATATTATTATTATAAAGGGGGGTTTTTACCGTTTAATGACCGGTTTGTCGATTTTAAAACTTTAATCGCAGTTAAAACAAAATGTAAAATATTAAATAAATAAAAGACTTAATTTAAAGCATAAAGTAAATAACGATAATGAAATTGCGAATAATAAAAGTGCAATAAAATAAACTTGCGATAATTAAAAAGTACGATAATTAAAAGTGCAATTAAATACAATAACAATAAAAATGCGATAATTAGAAGTGCAATTAAATATAAAATAAAGGAAATTAAATATGAAATAAAAGAATTATGCTTATTTAAACTTCCGTAATCATGATGTTTGACGTGTTGATTTTAGTTTTATGCCCATGGGTTAATTGTCCTTTGTCCTGGATTATTTAATATGTCCGTCTGGTTTTTGTCCATAACAGTCCATCAGTCATAAATATAAAGTGCAAGTATCCTCGTCAAATTATCCTTATACTCGAAGTTAAATATTCCAACTAATTGGGGACTTAAACTGTAACAAGATTTTAATACTTTGTTTAATAATTACACCAGGATGTCGACTGAGTGTAACCCAAGGTTTTAATACTTTGTTAACAATTATGCCAAGTGTCCTTGTACATAATTTCACCCCTGTTTTAATAATTCTAGTGGCTATTAATCCATTCCCGTGTCCGGTTAAATGAACGATTATTCGTACATATAAATACCCCGCCCATCGTGTCCGATCGAGTGTATATGGTAATTTATGGGTACGTCCAATTATAAATCTTTATATTAACATTAAAAAACTATCATTTAGTTAAACAAATATAAAGCCCATTAATAGCCCATAGTCTAATTTCCACAAGTGTCGTTCTTTTGTCCAAACCCCAATTATGGTACAAAGCCCAATTACCCAATTTTAGTAATTAGCCCAACATCATGATTACTTCGGATTAAATAAGCATAATAATAACTTAGCTACGAGACATTAAATTAAAAAGGTTGAACATAACTTACAATGATTAAAAATAGCGTAGCGTTACACGGACAGAATTTCGACTTACACCCTTACAACATTCGCTAACATACCCTTATTATTAGGATTTAAAATTAAAATTAAAATTAAAATTAAAATTATATATATATATATATATATATATATATATATATATATATATATATATATATATATATATATATATATATATATATATATATATATATATATATATACGTATAGATAGATGGATGGAAATATATTGATTTTTTTTACGATCAGAATGCGCGAGCTTTATAGGCAGTTTCAACATTTGGGGCTCCGCGACTCGCGGCCCTTTTCTTCTTCAAACTCCGCAAGTCGTGGATATCGTATTTCCAGCCCACACATCTTTGTCTTTTAATCTGCCGACGGAATTTAACATATAAATATATAATTTATATAATTAATTATATATTATATTATATTTATATACATAATTAATTTATAACTTTCGGTCCGTTGCGTCGAGCGTTGAGAGTTGACTCTGGTCCCGGTTCCGGATTTTCGAACGTCCTTGCGTACAATTTAATATCTTGTACTTTGCGTTTTGAATCTTGTACTCTTGTAATTTCGAGACGTTTCTTATCAATAATTGGAACCTCTTTGATTGTATTTTGTACTTTTGAACTTTTTGGTCGTTTGCGTCTTCAATTCGTCGAATCTGTCTTTTGTCTTCACCTTTTATTATTTAAACGAATATCACTTGTAAATAGAACAATTGCAACTAAAAGCTTGTCTTTCTTGGGGAATAATGCTATGAAATATATGTTCGTTTTTAGCATTATCAATTATTATACTTAATATTATTATTATAAAATTAATAAAATTTATTATTATTAATATCATTATTATCATTTTTTTTAGTATTATCATTAATTTAATAAACAAAAGATTATTTATATAAATATTTACATATAACAAATTGTGGATTTTTAATATAATATTAAACATATGTATATATAAAACTATATAAATATTAGCTATATTAAACATATACAAATTAAATATATAAGTTATATAATTTAAGATATAACATATAAGTTTGTTCGATTACGATTATATATATTAATATATATACATGCTATAGGTTCGTGAATCCGAGGCCAACCCTGCATTGTTCAATGTTGTCATATATATTTTTACTACAAAATACAGTACAGTGAGTTTCATTTGCCTTTTTACCCTTTATATTTTTGGGCTGAGAATACATGCGCTGCTTTTATAACTGTTTTACGAAATAGACACGAGTAAATGAAACTACATTCTATGGCTGGATTATTAAACCGAATATGCCCCTTTTTAGTCTGGTAATCTAAGAATTAGGGAACAGACACCCTAATTGACGCGAACTCTAAAGATAGATCTATCGTGCCCAACAAGCCCCATCCAAAGTACCGGATGCTTTAGTACTTCGAAATTTATATCATGTCCGAAGGAGGATCCCGGAATGATGAGGATATTCTTATATGCATATTGTGAATGTCGGTTACCAGGTGTTCAATCCATATGAATGATATTTTTGTCTCTAAGCATGGGACGTATATTTATGAGAAATGAAAATCTTGTGGTCTATTAAAATGATGGAAATGAATGTTTATGATAAACTAATGAACTCACCAACCTTTTGGTTGACACTTTAAAGCATGTTTATTCTCAGGTACGAAATAAATCTTCCGCTGTGCATTTGCTCATTTTAGAGATATTACTTGGAGTCATTCATGACATATTTCAAAAGACGTTGCATTCGAGTCATTGATTTCATCAAGATTATTATTAAGTCAATTGTAGTTAGATATATTATGAAATGATATGCATGCCGTCAATTTTCGATGTAAAGCAAGTTTGTCTTTTAAAAACGAATGCAATGTTTGTAAAATGTATCATATAGAGGTCAAGTACCTCGCAATGAAATCAACTATTATGAATCGTTTATAATCGATATGGACTTCGTCTGGATGGATTAGGACGGGTCGTCACATGTTTAATACTTCGTAAACTTACGCACTCGCCAAGTGTACTTTTAGGGGGTGTTACTTACGTTAAGTTAGTTACCAAGTGCCCACGGTTATACATATACTTTTCATACGGTTTTGAAATGCTGTTTGAAGCACTGAAATCTCGTGGCCTACCTTACATTACTGTTATACTTAAACTATAGCTCACCAACCTTTGTGTTGACATTTTTAAGCATGTTTTCTCAGGTGCTTAAGGTTTGCTTGCTTCCGCTGTACTAGTCATGCTTTGTAGACTCCCGCTGCGCTTATTAGAGATGTCACAGCATGAAACATTTAATTTGCATTCAAACAATGTTATTTTTTAAACAATGTATTTGTAACGACCTATGGTCACGTACTATTATTTTTGCTTGCTATTCGTAGAAGCATACTTTCGGATGTTAAACATTTGACGTTGGTTAAAACGTCACCTTTATTCATGAATGCAAACGTATTTTGAAATAGCATATAGTATTTGACCCTGTAATGATCCTGTTGTTGATGATTCGTACACGATGGTTTTGTACGGGGCATCACACTTTCTGACCTCCACCATTTCTCAGCTTCCCATTACCATTACCACCATTGTTACTAGCATTATTACCACCATTTGCAGCAGGAGTAGCAGTACCCGGCATAGCCACTGTATAATCTTTAGCAATGTGTCCCTGCTTGGAACACCTTTTATAAGTAACCGTACAATAACCATCATGAGCCTTATAACATCGCGGAAAAACACGTTGATTACGGTTATTAGAACCAGAAGTATCTTGTTTCTTCTGCTGACTTTGGTTCTGGTTGCGGTTGTTATCCCACTTCCTTTTCCCATTATCAGCCTTTTTAACAACTTCCTCACTAGCCTCAGTTACGGGTTTCTTACTTCTCCTCAAAATCTTATCATTAAGCTTATGTGCCATAGACATAATACCTTTAATAGTCTGGGGCTCACTAGACTCAACCCCATGCTCAATCTGCTTAGATAATCCATCAATATAAGCTTCAATCTTACGGTCCTTATCAGCATAAGCATTTGGACATAACAACGTCAATTCAAAGAACCTTTGCTCATAAGCATCTAAATCGGCACCCTTCATCTTTAAATTCTTAAGTTCAGTCTCCAACTTCTTAAGTTCACCCCGGGGACGATAACGGGTGAGCATTCTCTCTTTAAAATCATTCCAAGACAAACCATAAGCATCATCATTCCCCAAACTGTTAACCAAATTGTTCCACCAAGTTAAAGCACTGTCTTTGAGAGTGCAGCTGGCGAAACTAACCTTATCCTCATCACGGACTCTACTAACCCAGAAAATAGACTCAATCTTCTCAAACCAACGAGTAAGTCCAATGGGTCCTTCGGTGCCACTAAATTCTTGTAGACGACTAGCCATGAAAGTCTTGTGGGAGCATCTCACCTGATTGTTAGCATTAATATTAGCATTAGCTACCATAGCAGCTGCTATCTCTTCAGAAATAAGGCGTTGCATACGAGCTTCGTTGGACTCACGGGGAGGCATGATCTTCAAAATAGAATAACACAGCCGTTAGTACTAAAAATAATACCAGTGTTATAAAGGAATAGATCAAAAAAGATTAACAATTAATATAATAGTCAATAAACACTATGAGTAATAACATGATAGTTATGATAGTTATAGAAATAGCCACCACATGCATACATACCTTATGATAGAAATCATATTGTGACAATCCGGAAATTTCCGACCAAATTTAAACTTAATCTTTATATGATTTCGACACGATAAGCAAAGTCGGTAATGTTGAAGTCTCAAAAACTTTGAACTGTGTTCATGTATTCATTTAAACTTTGACCTTCGACTGTTCCCAATGATTCACGAACAATTGTGTGTAATTGAATATGTAAATACAAATGAAAGTATACATATAATAATAAATAGAAATAATACAATATAATTTAAACATTAAAATTAAATATGTAAAATAAAATATAAAATAATTAAGTTGTAATTAAAATAAATTTATATATAAATATATGAATTCTATATATAATTATATGTATATTGTAATACATGTTAAATTATATAAAAATTTAATACTCAAAATAAGTTATTATATAATATATAGTTATATTACATAACCAATAATATGTAATACTATTATATTAAATTTAATTATAAAATAGTGTTATAATAATATCATTATTAATATCAGTAACAGTGTTATTAATATTATTACTTAAAATATATAATCTATAGATATGAATTTGATATATATAAAATTATTTTAGTATTATTATTACTAATATTATTATTATCATTAATAATACTAGTATTATTATAATTGGTATTATTATTATTATTATTATAATCAGTAATATTAAAATTATTTTTTTTAATATATATAAAGATGAAATTTGATATATATAATTTGTTATTTTTAGTATTATTAGTAGTAATATTATTGTTATTATTTTTATTAATACTATTATCATTTCTATTATTATCTTTATTAACTGAAATTATTAATTCTTTATACATTTATATTATTATTAGTATTATTATTTATTATTATCAATTATTATTATTAATATTAATAAGAATTATGATTATTAATATATTTATATTATTAATTAGATTACTGTAAACAAATCAATTAAAGAATCAAAAATAGTTTAACATCACGATCGAATTTTTTTCACTTTTGTCTCATGTCTTTGATTTTATTAGAAGATCGAATTCAATCACAGATTCAGCTAAAAATCGTTGCAAATCAACATCAACTTTTATTTTCTTTTTTTATTTTATTATCTCTATCTGATTCAAGTATTAATGGAGTCACTTCAACTGTAAATATATCTATTAACCTCTATTTAATACTCTAAAAATGCAATTCGATGGGAAAGAGCAAAAATCAAATTAAGTTTTTTTTTTTTTAAAAAACCTGCTCGATACCTCTGTTATTGGCCATTTTCAACAATAGCTCGTTTTCAAATAAATTTTAAAAATCTAATATTGCAGTATCGTTAGAAATCTTATATTCAATCTATCTGGAAAGTTTCAAAACTCAATTTATCTTATCGAGTATCAATTTTGAGGTCAAAGTTTCGATTTCAAAAGTCAAACAATGTGTTCATCACAAAATTCGAATTTGTTTTAGTGTTTTAGGATTAACTAAGGATCCAGATAGTTTATAGGAGTCGTTTACAACTTCTTTCATGTTATAATTATTAGCTAAAACAACCTAGATTATCGAAACGTGATTTGAGTTTATAACATTCAAAAATGGGTCTGTTAAGATTTTAATTTTTCTTTCTGTATTAACAATTCAAATGTTTCATAATCAAAACGTTTTTGTTTCAATTACCAATGTTAAAACAAATGTTTAAACAAGATGATAGTGTGATTTAAAACCTGTTCGATTTAAAGTTTATGAGGAAGAATATGAATACGAATTAGGGGTTAAAAGAAAATAAAATCATACAATAACATAAATGTATACTGGCTCAGCTGGTTTGATGTGTTTCCGGTTAAGCGAGTGGTTGAGGGTTCGAGCCCGGGCGATGACAATTTTTTAAGAAAAAGGCTTATCTTCAAAGGTTGTTCTCTATTTTTATTTTCATTATTACTATTATTATTGTTATTATTATTATTACTATTATTATTATTATAATTAATTATTATTATTATTGTAATTATGTTAGTTGTTATTATTAACGAAATAATTATTAATAAAATTTATGATATTATCATTATTATTACTAGTATTATCATTTAAAATTTATTAGTATTATCATTACTAATATTATTTTTATTATTAGTATTATTATTATTAAGTATTAGTTATCATTTATTATTATTATTATGGTTATAATCACAACTATGAATAATATTATTATTATTATTATTATTATTATGATTACTAATTTATCATTTTAGTGCTATTATTATGATTATGATTAGGATTATTATTATTATTGTTATTATAAAAATAATACAAGTTATAATTATTGTCACTAATATTAGTATTAATATCATATTTGTAATTATTAGTATTACTATTATTATTATTATTATTATTATTATTATTATTATTATTATTATTATTATTATTATTATTAACATAAGTACCATTTTAACAATATCGTTATTATTATTAGTATTATCATTATCAAGAAAGTTATTATTATTAGTAAATTATTATTATCAAAACTATCATTTTTGTTACAGATAAATATTTTGTACCTAACATATACTTATTACATATATTATAATTATATTAATAGTTTATATACCTATATATCAAACATATTAACATTATTTATATAAATACTTATATATAACAAACCAATGATTTTTAGATATAATACTAACCATATATATATATATATATATATATATATATATATATATATATATATATATATATATATATATATATATATATATATATATATATATATATATATATATATATATATATATATATATATATATATATATATATATATATTAATATAACTAAAAATATAGATATTAATCATTTTAAATATATATATACAACATAAATATATATAACCTATAATTTAAGATATAATATGAGTATTTGTTTTTAATGGAATTTAGTATAAATTCTATATAACTAAAAATATATAAATAATACATACTAATAAAGGAAATTATGTGATTCCATTAAATGTTTTAATACATATACAATTGATATAGGTTCGTGAATCCGAGGCCAACCCTGCATTGTTCAGTATCTTCGTATGAATATTTTTACTACAAAATATTGTATTGTGAGTTTCATTTGCTCCCCTTTTAAATGCTTTTGCAATATATATTTTTGGGACTGAGAATACATGCGCTGTTTTATAAATGTTTTACGAAATAGATACAAGTAATCGAAATAACATTCTATGGTTGAATTATTGAAATCGAATATCGCACTTCAAGTCTAGTAACCTAAGAATTTGGAAAATGACCCCTAATTGACGCGAATCCTAAAGATAGATCTATTGGACCTAACAACCCCCATTCATGTCTATGGATGGCTTTAGTACTTCGAGATTATTATTATACAGACGACGATGTCTGTGGGGATATTCTATGCATTATGGTTAATGTCGGTTACCAGGTGTTCAATCCATATGAATGATTTTTATGGAGATGGCTATATGCATGCATGATGTTTATGAGAAATTGAAATATGAAATCTTGTGGTCTATTAAAATTATGGAAATGATTGATTACGATAAACTAATGAACTCACCAACTTTTTGGTTGACACTTGAAATGATGTTTATTCTCAGGATTGAAAGAAATCTTTCGCGGTGCATTTGCTCATTTTAAAGATATTACTTGGAGTCATTCATGACATATTTTAAAAGATGTTGCATTCAAGATTGTTGAGTTCAATAAAGATTATTATTAAGTAAATGACAGATTAGGTCATTTAAAGTTTTGGATATTATGAAATGGTATGCATGCCTGTCAACTTTCGATGTAATGAAAGTTTGTCTTTTCAAACGAATGCAATGTTTGTAAAAATGTATCATATAGAGGTCAAATACCTCGCAATGTAACCATATGTTATTGTATTCGTCCTTATGGATTAGGACGGGTCGTCTCATGTGGTATCAGAGCGGTGGTCTTAGCGAACCAGGTCTTGCATTAGTGTGTCTAACTGATAGTTGTTTAGATGCATTAGTGGGTCTGGACTTCGACCGTGTCTGCATGTCAAAATTTTTGCGTATTGTTCTTTGTCGAAAAATATCTACCTATCATTTTTAGTCCCGACACATTTTATTGCAATTATTGCATAGATGATGTACAGACAAATTCATATCCCATCACATGAAACCTTGTCTGACACGTCTCCTTAATTCCATTCGTAATCTACGGGAACTTCTGTACTATAGGTATTCTATGTAATTAGAATATCATCTGGTATCCGAAAATCATTTCATATCGAAAAATCCTTTATTCAATTATACTAAATGGAACTTGCCACTAGTTCAAGTCCCTCAGATTTCGATATGGAGTGTCACTCGAGCTCCGAAAGCTGTGTGACCAGAATGGATCAATCAATTAGCCATCATATATTCTAGATGAATTGGGGATGGGTTCGCAGTCGACTTAATCAATGTAAACGAGAAGAAGGCGATCCTTTCCATCAATCAAATTTCCCTCTCGACGAAGAACCTGAAGCACTTACCGGCGAACCAGTCCGAAGCATCATTTTCACTCTCATTTCCCGAATATCTCACAACGATTATATTCTCTCTAAAATTCTAAACCTTATTTATCCGCTCATTCCGACCAACAATCATCTCGGAATAATAGAAGAAGTCAACGAACTTCGCGCTCGAGTAATCAATTTGGAGAATATGGTGCAAAGGTTACAAGCACCAGCAGCTTCAACAACATCACCGGCACCAACAGTACCACCAGCATCAGCACCAGTACCATCAACAACCACATCCACATCCCATACTTCAACATCACAAACTGCCCCACGAACATCAACGTCATATGCACCATAGATACCAAGGAGTACCAACAATAATAACCGATGAAGTATTGATTCATAACTTCATTAGAGAACCATTCTGCGGCGATTATGTAATCTCTAAAGTCTTAGAGATTATGTATTTTACATATCTGTTCTACATCGATTATCTTTGTTTTACATAATCGTTCTATATCATGGCAATTGTGTAATCTCTAAAGTCTTAGAGATTATTTATTCTAGCTCAAACCGAAAAGCAAATGAGATTAATAGTATATTAACTCATTAAATCCATGATTACATCTGAAGAAAATATATATGTATATATAAGTTTTCATAAAGATTGTAATTAAAAATTCTTTTGTACAAACTGTTAATGGTGAAAATATTTTAACGGGTAGGTAATACCCGAGAAATATTTAGATTTCACATTAATAAGTTACACTGTACATTCTTCGAATTTGATTCAACAGTCATTTACTATCCTACTTACATCCACAGATATACGAATCCGTTCACCACAAAATAACCATTTTCATTCAATTTCATATTTGGATTTTGACTTATCAGGATCCAACAAGTTGCATAATGAAGAAAACATTGGACAAAAATAAAATTTTTTAGAAACAAACAAATTAACTATGAGAATTTTGTTAAGAAACCACGCTAACAAAATCCTAGCTACCTGTTAATTCCTTATTACATTTGTTTATCGCAATTTATTTATCGCAATTTTAATTCTCGCAATTTTATTTATCGTCATTTAATTTCTGTTATTTACTTTACGCACTTTAAATATCGTCGGATAAATCAGGACACATATACAATGTTTTGACATATCATATCGACGTCATCTATATATATTATTTGGAATAACCGTAAGTCACTCTATATCGCGTCAATTCTCGAGTTAGCATATAAAGGGTCGAGGTTGATTCTAAAATAATATATATACTTTGAGTTGTGATCGAGTCTAAGACATGTATACAATGGGTCACGATACGTATTGATTAATTCAAATATTATATATTAAACTATATATGAATTATTAAATTACTAACTGTGGACTACCAACATTGGACAATTAAAATGAATTAAAATATTGATTATAACATATGAAACTAAACATTTCTTCAAGTTTGCCACTTGATTTCATCTTAAACCTCATTTGTATCTTGACGATTACAATCTGCGTTCAAACCTTTCATGATTCTTGAAAACACCTCAATCGAGAGGATGATCCAACCACATGTTATCTACGAAAGGAAGAACTTATGCATATGGGCATGCACCTGGGAAAAACTCTTGGAACTTAAGTAGAAGTAAAAAATGAATTTATAATTCCTTGGCGTTGTTATTACCGAAAATAACTTTGAAATCTCTTTCCAAATTAGCCAATTTTGTCACAGCTCCAATAAGTCAACTTCGAATTTTCAATCGTACTAGTCTTATTATAACTTTGATGTATACGATTGTCCTTTCGTCATCGTTACCAGGGAACCATTTATATCTCACCACATTAGCAGTAAACTTACCAACAACTTTGTTGATCTTTGATTTTCCGAAAAATTATTATATTTATCGAAACCCTATCATACACTCATCCGTATCTTGTAACGATAATTACCATACCAAATACCGAGATGCAACAATCATTATTCTCAAATGCCACAGTGTTCCTACATCAACAATATATATATATATATATATATATATATATATATATATATATATATATATATATATATATATATATATATATATATACATACATATAATGTCTATCTTCTGGACTGATGAACTTCAACTCGGAATTTCCGAATTTCTGAAAAACGCTTTAGCCTACGAATCATTTTCTGAGTTTTGAAAAAGCTGAATGAAGCAGCAGAAACTGTAGACAACCGTAAACAACCTTAATCGTCGGAAGTTTGATGATAAAGAAGGGAGTGTTGGAAACGCTCAATAGAAAATTTTTGTACCGAAAAGCGGATAATGCGAAACTATGAAGGAGGCTGTGAAAAAAATCACGAAGACTAAACCTGCCTTCAAAGAATCCAAATGATTCAGTATCTGCTGAAGTCATTAACGAATACCTTGCTCCTGACTCTAAACCTGTACGGACAATCTTCATCATCGTCCATCAATATTAGAAATTCTAAGAGATCATCGTATCTTTCATAATAAATATCCTCAATATTTCTGAAGATATTTTCATAACTATTCTTATCTGAAATCATTTATCTCTTCGCAATATCAATATTACATCAGAAAGGAAACTGTTTTAGTTTCTAAATTCTGAAAGATTCGAATTTAAAATATGAATGTTTTTGAAGTAGTGTTGGAAACTGAAGCATGAGTTAGTATAATATAATGACACTTGATCAACGTGATTATATTACAGTAAGTCATGCTGAGTTTCTAATGAAACATGATGATTCACAGACCATACCGTCATCATGTGCCATTTTACAAGACTCTTACATTTTACCTAATCTCCAAACATATCAAGAACATATTTTCTTGACAGTCCTATCTTTTCCCGTGACTTCTGGTAATCTAACCAATCAAGATCGTGCTATTATAATTTCTCTCTTAGAACATTAGTCTTGTTCATTCGAAACTTCATACCTACAAAATTCTGGATCATTATTCGTTTGACTTAAAGATTGAGAAGAGAAATCAAAAGTTTGAATTGAGTGAGAAAGAATAGAAGGTGTGAGCTGTGAAAATAAGGAAATGAAGAGGGTAGATTTATAGTGAAATATCCGACAGAGCAATCAAGGTAGATTATCGCATTTAACCAAGGAGGATCCTAATTTCCTTAATTATCGAATAACTAAGTCTTATTACAAAGATTTTCATAAAATTTCTTGAAATTCGGAAATCTACCGTGACTATAGTTAAATCTCTATTTCAATCTTTTGTGATAGCTTCACTCATACTCTTCACAAAGTCAAATTGTTTTATCCATATTACTCGATGTTGATAAAACTCTAATTTCCAACTCATATGAGTCTTGGAAACATTCTTATTGTTAGCCATGATGATCCCACTTAAATTTCGGGACGAAATTTCTTTAACGGGTAGGTACTGTGACGACCCAGAAATTTCCGACCAAATTTAAACTTAATCTTTATATGATTTGGACACGATAAGAAAAGTCAGTAATGTTGAAGTCTCAAAAACTTTGAACTGTGTTCATGTATTCATTTAAACTTTGACCTTTGACTGTTCCCGACGATTCACGAACAATTGTGTGTAATTGAATATGTAAATATAAATGAAAGTATACATATAATAATAAATAGAAATAATACAATATAATTTAAACATTAAAATTAAATATGTAAAATAAAATATAAAATAATTAAGTTGTAATTAAAATAAATTTATATATAAATATATGAATTCTATATATAATTATATGTATATTATAATACATGTTAAATTATATAAAAATTTAATACTCAAAATAAGTTATTATATAATATATAGTTATATTACATAACCAATAATAAGTAATACTATTATATTAAATTTAATTATAAAATAGTGTTATAATAATATCGTTATTAATATCAGTAACAATGTTATTAATATTATTAATTAAAATATATAATCTATAGATACGAATTTGATATATATAAAATTATTATAGTATTATTATTACTAATATTATTATTATCATTAATAATACTAGTATTATTATAATTGGTATTATTATTATTATTATTACTATTATTATTATTAATATTACAATCAATAATATTAAAATTATTATTTTTATTTTTAATATATATAAAGATGAAATTCGATATATTTAGTATTATTAGTAGTAATATTATTTTTATTATTTTTATTAATACTATTATCATTTCTATTATTATCTCTATTAACTTAAATTATTAATTCTTTATACATTTATATTATTATTAGTATTATTATTTATTATTATCAATTATTATTATTAATATTAATAAGAATTATGATTATTAATATATTTATATTATTAATTAGATTACTGTAAACAAATCAATTAAAGAATCAAAAACACTTTAACATCACGATCGAATTTTTTTCACTTTTGTCTCATGTCTTTGATTTTATTAGAAGATCGAATTCAATCACAGATTCAGCCAAAAACCGTTGCAAATCAACATCAACTTTTATTATATTTTATTTTATTTTATTATCTCTGTCTCATTCAAGTATTATATATTCGATCACTTGTGCTACAAAACGAATGTTAATGGAGTCACTTCAACTGTAAATATATCTATTAACCTCTATTTAATACTCTGAAAATGCAATTCAATGGGAAAGAGAAAACATCAAATTAAGTTTTTTTTTTTTTAAAAAAACCTGCTCGATACCTCTGTTATTGGCCATTTTCAACAATAGCTCGTTTTCAAATGAATTTTAATTATCTAATAATGCAGTATCATTAGAAATCTTATATTATATTTATCTGGAAAGTTTCAAAACTCAATTTATCTTATCGAGTCTCAATTTTGAGGTCAAAGTTTCGATTTCAAAAGTCAAACAATGTGTTCATCAAAAAATTCGAATTTATTTTAGTGTTTTAGGATCAACTGAGGATCCATATAGTTTCTAGGAGTCGTTTACAACTTCTTTCATGTTATAATTATTAGCTAAAACAACCTAGATTATCAAAACGTGATTTGTGTTCATAACATTCAAAAACGGGTCTGTTAAGATTTTAATTTTTCTTTCTATATTAACAATTCAAATGTTTCATAATCAAAACGTTTCTGTTTCAATTACCAATGTTAAAACAAATGTTTAAACAAGATGATAGTGTGATTTAAAACCTGTTCGATTTAAAGTTTATGAGGAAGAAGATGAATACGAATTAGGGGTTAAAAGAAAATAAAATCATACAATAACAGAAATGTATACTGGATCAGCTGGTTTGATGTGTTTCGGGTTAAGCGAGTGGTTGAGGGTTCGAGCCCGGGCGATGACAATTTTTTTTTAGAAAAAGGCTTATCTTCAAAGGTTGTTCTCTATTTTTATTTTTATTATTACTATTATTATTGTTATTATTATTATTATTATTATTATTATTATTATTATTATTATTATTATTATTATTATTATTATTATTATTATTATTATTATTAATTATTATTATTGTTGTTATGTTAGTTGTTATTATTAACGAAATAATTATTAATAAAATTTATGATATTATCATTATTATTATTACTAGTATTATCATTTAAAAATTTATTAGTATTATCATTACTAGTATTATTGTTATTATTAGTATTATTATTATTAAGAATTAGTTATCATTTATTATTAGTATTATGGTTATAATCACAACTATGAATAATATTATTATTATTATGATTACTAATTTATCATTTTAGTGCTATTATTATGATTATGATTAGGATTATTATTATTATTGTTATTATAAAAATAAAACAAGTTATAATTATTTTCACTAATATTAGTATTAATATCATTTTTGTAATTATTAGTATTACTATTATTATTATTATTATTAACATAAGTACCATTTTTAACAATATCGTTATTATTATTAGTATTATCATTATCAAGAAAGTTATTATTATTAGTAAATTATTATTATCAAAACTATCATTTTTGTTACAGATAAATATTTTATACCTAACATATACTTATTACATATATTATAATTATATTAATAGTTTATATACCTATATATCAAACATATTAACATTATTTATATAAATACTTATATATAACAAACCAATGATTTTTAGATATAATACTAACCATAATTTTAAAAATATAGATATTAATCATTTTAAATATATATACAACATAAATATATATAACCTATAATTTAAGATATAATATGAGTATTTGTTTTTAATTGAATTTAGTATAAATTCTATATAACTAAAAATATATAAATAATACATACTAATAAAGGAAATTATGTGATTCCATTAAATGTTTTAATACATATACAATTGATATAGGTTCGTGAATCTGAGGCCAACCCTGCATTGTTCAGTATCGTCGTACGAATATTTTTACTACAAAATATTGTATTGTGAGTTTCATTTGCTCCCTTTTTAAATGCTTTTGCAATATATATTTTTCGGACTGAGAATACATGCGTTGTTTTATAAATGTTTTACGAAATAGACACAAGTAATCGAAATTACATTCTATGATTGGATTATCGAAATCGAATATCACCCTTCAAGTCTGGTAACCTAAGAATTAGGGAAATGGCCCCTAATTGACGCGAATCCTAAAGATAGATCTATTGGGTCTAACAACCCCCATTCATGTCTATAGATGGCTTTAGTACTTCGAGATTATTATTATACAGACGACGATGTCTGTGGGGATATTCTATGCATTATGGATAATGTCGGTTACCAGGTGTTCAATCCATATGAATGATTTTTATGCAGATGGCTATATGCATGCATGATGTTTATGAGAATTGAAATATGAAATCTTGTGGTCTATTAAAATTATAGAAATGATTGATTACGATAAACTAATGAACTCACCAACCTTTTGGTTGACACTTGAAAGCATGTTTATTCTCAGGATTGAAAGAAATCTTCCGCTGTGCATTTGCACATTTTAAAGATATTACTTGGAGTCATTCATGACATATTTCAAAAGACGTTGCATTCAAGATTGTTGAGTTAAATAAAGATTATTATTAAGTAAATGACAGATTAGGTCATTTATAGTTTTGGATATTATGAAATGGTATGCATGCCTGTTAACTTTCGATGTAATGAAAGTTTGTCTTTTAAAACGAATGCAATGTTTGTAAAAATGTATCATATAGAGGTCAAATACCTCGTAATGTAACCATATGTTATTGTATTCGTCCTTATGGATTAGGACGGGTCGTCTCACATACAACATACATAACACCTAACATGCATGAACTATATTAAGCATAATATAACATGCCAAGAGTCACAACATTCGAAATAAAATGATAATGATAACAGAATTCATAAAAGAAATAACCATCCATACATAAATGAAAGTATCCCATAACAAAATCCTCGGCAAAACGCCGTACATCACCCAAAAATGAATGTATAAAAAGGATAATAAGTTCATGAAATAAAATAATCACTCATGATATCATCACATCACATCTGCTTGGAGCGGGTGTGATAAGCTGGGCCGGTATGAGGCTCATCAGGAGTCTCATATTTCCTCAACTTTCCTTTCACCTCCTCCAACTCCGTCTTCAGACCACGAACCAAACTCTCAAGAGCCTCGAACTTAGGGTCCACCTCACGGTTACGCTTCCTTTTCTCGAACTCGATCCTATGCTTAAAGCAAACAAACATATCCATATCAGCTTTAATCTCATCCATCACCTCCGTATGCAGCAAGACACGCATACAGTCACTAAAGCATCAATGCGAGTCTCGTTCATTTATGCCCAGGTCATATGAGTGATGGTAGCCATGTAGTAGTTAACAGGGCCTCTTAGGCGAGGCTGTCGTGCACGACGAGCGACAGACGGGGAAACAGGAGCAGGAACGGAATTGTTGCTTATAATTATCCCTCATAAACCACAAACAAAATAGAAGTACCATAAGTAATAACTTATAATTATCCCTCATAAGAAATGAAATGCATAATAATGCTATATCAAGAAGGGCCGAGCTGTAGACTAGACTCTAATGCACCCTAAAAACCACGGGTTGACCACATTATGACCGCCTAGTTCCCTACAACCAGAGCTCTGATACCAACTGTGATGGCCCCGTCAATACATTTAACGGCTTCGTCACTTGGTCCCACAGCTTGATCGAACTTAAATGAATTTAATAAACAACATTGCATTCTTTTATTCAAAAAGTTTCCCAAAAAAGGAAATTTACCAAAATATGTGGTTTAAACAAACCCAACATATTAAATATCCAAAGTTGACATAAAACATAGCCAACCAAATACCCACAAGTTTAAATATCCAAAAAGAGAATGCAAGTTTAATGTTTCATAAAGTATTTAACAAAATCTGCCCAAATGCATGCAGACACTTCTAACACAGCGGAAGCACCAAAATAAATCAAGTACCTGTGAAAACATGCGAGTAATCTGTTAACAAAAATGTTGAGTGAATTATAGGTTTAAATAAACGAATAAACTTTAGACCACAAGATTTAAAATGTTAGAAAACATAAAACATTATTCCATTATCTATGAGCCACCTGGTAACCACTTAACCATTTATTTACCCTTGCCAAATACAATATATATATATATATATATATATATATATATATATATATATATATATATATACACACACCTAACAAGTGTATCTTCAAATAAATACGAAGTACTAACACATTTCGATTATAAATTGCTAGCACGACTAGCTCGAAATGGGGCTGTCAAGCCCGATAGATCTATCCATAGGATTCGCGTTCACCAGTAGAAACCAGTGATTACAGTTACCAGACTAGGGAATATTTTTGTTCAACTCATAATGAATAATTTAAATTTATTTGCGACCTGTGTCTAAACGTAAAACAAAATGCATGTAATCACATTACAAAAATACTTTAAAAAGTATGAAAAACGGGACTATAATTCACCTTAAAGCAAATGAAGTAACCACACAAAAAGCGAACAGCAAATGAAGTAAAGTGATCAAGAATGATCACAACGCCGACCTATAAATAAAGCAGGTCGATATAAATAACTAACTTAGGTCAGGTCTTAGTACGATAGCTATAGTACTTGTCGCAAGTAAACATAGAACAACACTCAACATGCTTCGATTTGATCAGAACATCGTAAGGACACGTACTTTCTATTTTTAGAAAGTTTCTATTTTTAGCAGGTTTCCATTTTTGAAAAGTTTCTATTTTAGGAAAGTTTCTATTTTAGGAAAGTTTCTATTTTAAGAAAGTTTATATTTTTAGAAAGTTGCTATTTTTTGAAATTTTATAAGTTAGGAAAGTTTCCTTAATTTGAAAGTCAACAAAAGTCAACTGAAGTCAAAGTCAACTGAAAGTCAACTGAAAGTCAACTCAAAAGTCAACCTTGGTCAAACATAGTCAACATTGAATTTTAAAGTATAAGTTATATTATTAATATAAGTTATAATGTAATTTAAAGTCATATATGTATAATTATGTCATAACATAAGTTTGATTAAATTAAAATGAATTATTAAAGTTAACATAAGTTTAAATGATATAATTAATATAACATAAGTATTTAATTTATGAATTAATTATTAGTCATAACATAAGTATTATTAATTAATAATAAATTTTAAATTATATCATAAGTATTATTAATTAATAATGAATTAGTAATCATATCATAAGTATTTAATTATTATTATTAAATCATAAGTGTTTAATAATTAAATTATAATTAAATAATAACTAAGTTTTATAATAATTAAATAATTAATTAATCCTTATTATAAGTCTTATTATAATAATCTCATAACATATGTTTAATACTTACCATAAGTATTTCTCATTAATAATAAAAGTATTATTAATCATAAGTTTAATTAAAAGTTTCATTAATCAAAATGTAATTAATAAATGATATAATAAATATATATATCATAAGTCTCAATTTAGAATAATTACTTTTTATATCATAAGTAATTTATTAATAATGAAAATCATTATATATGTCATAAGTCTTATTTCATAACCATAAGTTTTAATTAAAAGTTTATCGAGTCATAACTTGAGCCTCGGGTATTGGTTTTCGGCGAGTCTTATATATATCTGCGCCTAACCAAACCACCTGACACATTAGTACACTCAAGATCATCCCAAGAATAGCCACCAAGTCATGACCATCAGCCATATATCAACTTGGAGCTTTAATCCGTTTTAAAAACATGTTTTAGTCGTAACGGGTGATCCGTGGCTCGGATTTCGATGACCCAAACATGAATGTTCATCCAATCATCAATCTTAACACACTATTACACCCTATAGACTCTAAAAATGGTCACAAAGTCGGACCAAACCTGAACACATTCGTTTTTATACTTTAATTTCATGAAAACACCATTTTAATCATAATTTAAGCTTCGGGAATCGAAAAAACATGAATCCGGAGTCTAAAATTAATGTCTCAATGAGAGGAACATATCTAAACACTTTAATTTTACAAAAACATCAGTTTAGTTCTCTGAAATGGTCGAATATGCTGCTGTCCATAATCAATCAAACCGAAAACATGCTATAACAAGTGTTTCTATGCATACAATCAACAATCCATCAACATACAAGTACTATACAATCATAATAAAATGAAAAAATAGAAAAATTAAAGAAAATCAAAAGTTAGGGTTAGGGTTTATACCCTAATCAAGAATTGATTTATGTAGACGCGTAGAGAACGAGATAAGGAATCCGGTTATGCAAACGATTTGATGATCCAAGTATTAAATCAATTGATGGTGATGATGTTATGGTTGGTGGTAGGCGACGGCAAGGAGAGGAGGGAGGAGAAGAAATGGGAGCAAATATAGAATAAGGGTTTGTAGTGTGATAAAATGCAAATGAGAAATGAAACTAGAAAATGAAATCAAAAGGGGTATCCCCCTCCCCATGTATTCGGCCAATTGGTGGGATATGGGGTGGGCCCCATGGCCCAATTTTACTTAATGTGTAATTGCTTGTGGCCCGAACGCCCGATCGAAGCCTGAAACGCGAAAACTCTATTACGCGATTAATAATTCGGAGAGATAACAAATACGAGACGAATAAAATATATAAACACTATATATAATTATATGAAATTAAAATATCATATTAAAAATAATTTGGATTTAAAAATCCCAAAAGTTTGACCGTTGGTTTGAAAACCGAAAAGATTCGCCGGATAGAAATCCACGATTCGTAGAAATGTACGATTTAAAATATGAATACAAATATTCATTTAACACATAACAATTAATATATTATTACTAAAATAATAATATAGGTCATAGAATGACGTGGCACGAATACCAATTAACGAACGTTAAATAATAAACGGTAAAAGGTAACGGAAAAAATAAGGTCGTGACAATCATGGTTGTGATTTTGAATGGAATGATGAAAAAATGGAACTCTTTAAAGGGCATAAAATGACGTTTGAAAACGTAGATGTTCGCGGCTTTAATATGGAGAAGTTGATAGAGTTCCTTCGAGAAAAGCTACCAGGAAATCCAACATCAATGGACATTTATTATTGCAAACCTGGAGTTGCTGAACCATAAGAAATGTGCTATGATGAAGAATGGTATACATTAGTAGGAAAAGCGTGTATACTTTAAAAAAAAATTGAGTTGTATGTTTTATTTGGAGTTTTTGAAGACGCTCTTGAGTTCGATACGATGTATGATAGTCATGGTGAATACTATTATGCACCTAGACCTTTTATAAATTAAAGTTACTTGTAATAGATTAGTAACGTGCAAATTCATAATTTCAACAACACTTTTTATTCATAAACATAAATAACGATTACAATAAACATAGTACATCAAATTACTACTAAAAACCTATGGCAATCTAGTAGTTGGACAGGTATTCCTGTTGTGACCTTCAGCCCCGCATATACCACACTTTGGTTTTTGCTTTTCACGTTCATCCATCTGGTTCTTAATACATTTTGATTTCTTCCTCCCCCTGTGCTTAATCATTCTTGATGGATCGGCCATAATGTCCCATTCTATATGTGCCCAGTAACTCGCGTCTCTTAGTGGATTAAAATGATGGCTATATTTCTCTCTCCATACGGTAGTTGTGTGCTTTTTACTGATGCAACATGCCTAGCATTCCATGCTTTAGCGTAACGGACATCCACATGCCATGTATTTTTTATTTGTGCTTGGATGTTTGTAACAGGAAAAGCAACGTTTAAACTTACTTGATGGGAACAACTATTTCTCTATTATTGTGTATATTCCATTTCTAAACGGCATATATAAGTTTGATTTTGTTCTGGAACACCATTCCTTTTGTAATAATACCGGTCTCCTTGTCATAAAAAACCCATAAAGCTTCTTGGTCATCATCGAATTAAAAAGTATTACTAGCCTCACCTTGATTAACAAACCTGAAACGTGAAACTGAGGCAGACTCCGGAATTAGTTCCACTTCCTCTTCTCTACCTTCGTCACCAGAAACATTCTCTTCAACGCTATAATCAAAAACTGCATCGTCGCTTGCAGTTGACATACCATCATCTGAGTCTACTACATTTTGTTCTTCATGTCTTCGTTCTTGTTCATCTTTAATAACTGTTGCATGGTTGTGAGATGTTGATGGACCACCTTCCAAAGTTTGAATAAGATCCATAAAACCTGAACTTGGTGTGGTTGAAAAAACTTCCTCAAACTGAATTTCAATTTGAGCCTCATAACTTGGATCATTCTGAGAATAATAATATATTGTTTCCAAATTGTTATCGTCAGTAAGTTAATTTTTTCATTCATTTCCATTAAAAAGAACTCACAAGATCATTTTCAACGTGTGTGATCGTTGATTCGCCCCTACAAAATTATACGCCATTTGGTTAACTGTATACAGTTAACCTTGGTGTTCAATGAAATGTCCCGTTCATATTGATTATAAATGTTCCATATTAATTGATTTCGTTGTGAGGTTTTGACCTCTATATGAGACGTTTTTCAAAGACTGCATTCATTTTTAAAACAACCATAACCTTTATTTTATCAATAAAGGTTTTAAAAAATATTACGTAGATTATCAAATAATGATAATCTAAAATATACTGTTTACACACGACCATTACATAATGGTTTACAATAGAAATATATTACATCGACATATGTTTCTTGAATGCAGTTTTTACACAATATCATACAAACATGGACTCCAAATCTTGTCCTTATTTTAGTATGCAACAGCGGAAGCTCTTAGTATTCACCTGAGAATAAACATGATTTAAATGTCAACAAAAATGTTGGTGAGTTATAGGTTTAACCTATATATATATATATCAAATCATAACAATAGACCACAAGATTTCATATTTCAATACACATCCCATACATAGAGATAAATATCATTCATATGGTGAACACCTGGTAACCGACATTAACAAAATGCATATATAAGAATATCCCCATCATTCCGGGACACCCTTCGGATATGATATAAATTTCGAAGTACTAAAGCATCCGGTACTTTGGATGGGGTTTGTTAGGCCCAATAGATCCATCTTTAGGATTCGCGTCAATTAGGGTGTGTGTTCCCTAATTTTTAGATTACCAGACTTAATAAAAAGGGGCATATTCGATTTCGATAATTTAACCATAGAATGTAGTTTCACGTACTTGTGTCTATTTTGTAAATCATTTATAAAACCTGCATGTATTCTCATCTCAAAAATATTAGATTTTAAAAGTGGGACTATAACTCACTTTCACAGATATTTCCTTCTTCGGAAATAAGACTTGGCCACGGATCGATTCACGAACCTATACAAATATGTACATATATATCAAAGTATGATCAAAATATAATTACAACCATTTTTATTATGTTTTAAAGATTTGAGTGTATTAAGTCAGCTGTCCTCGTTAGTAACCTACAACTAGTTGTCCACAATTAGATGTACAGAAATAAATCAATATATATTATCTTGAATCAATCCATGACCCAGTGTATACACGTCTCAGGCTAGATCACAACTCAAAGTATATATATTTTTGGAATCAACCTCAACCCTGTATAGCTAAATCCAACATTACTGCATATAGAGTGTCTATGGTTGTTCCAAATAATATATATACATGGGTCGATATGATATGTCAAAACATTTTCATACGTGTCTATGGTATCCCAAGATTACATAATATATTAGAATACATATATAATACAATATAAGTTAGCTTGGATATGATTTGTATAGATTTGTTAAACATTTCCCGTAGCTAAAAAGATCAAAAATATCCAATCTTGTTTTACCCATAACTTCTTCATTTTAAATCCGTTTTGAGTGAATCAAATTGCTATGGTTTCGTATTGAACTTTAATTTAAGAATCCAAACAGAAAAATTATAAGTTTATAGTCGGAAATTTAAGTTACATGTCAATTACTAAAGTGGTAGTCATTTCCGTCGAAAGAACGACATCTTGATGACCATTTTGAAAAACATACTTTCACTTTGAGTTTAACCAAGATTTTTGGATATAGTTTCATGTTCATATGAAAAATAATTTTCCCAAAAGAACAACTTTTAAATCAAATTTTATCATAGTTTTTAATTATCCAAAGCAAAACAGCCCCCGGTTTTACTACGACGGCGTATAACCGATTTTATGGTGTTCATCGTGTTTCCAGGTTTTAAATCATTAAATTAGCATATCATATAGATATAGAACATGTGTTTAATTGATTTTAAAAGTCAAGTTAGAAGGATTAACTTTTGTTTGCGAACAAGTTTAGAATTAACTAAACTATGTTCTAGTGATTACAAGTTTAAACTTTCAAATAAGATAGCTTTATATGTATGAATCGAATGATGTTATGAACATAATTACTACCTCAAGTTTTCTGGATAAAACTACTGGAAATTAGAAAAATGGATCTAGCTTCAAAGGATCCTTGGATGGCTTGAAAGTTCTTGAAACAGAATCATGACACGAAAACAGTTCAAGTAAGATTTTCACTCGAAATAAGATTGTTATAGTTGTAGAAATTGAATCAAAGTTTGAATATGAATATTACCTTGAATTAGAAAGATAACCTACTATAAATAACAAAGGTTCCTTGATCTTAGATGATTACTTGGAATGGATTAGAAAGCTTGGAAGTAGACTTGCAAACTTGGAAGTATTCTTGATTTTTATGAAACTATACTTATGGAATTTATGAAGAACACTTAGAACTTGAAGATGGAACTTGAGAGAGATCAATTAGATGAAGAAAATTGAAGAATGAAAGTGTTTGTAGGTGTTTTTGGTCGTTGGTATATGGATTAGATATAAAGGATATGTAATTTTGTTTTCATGTAAATAAGTCATGAATGATTACTCATATTTTTGTAATTTTATGAGATATTTCATGCTAGTTGCCAAATGATGGTTCCTACATGTTTTAGGTGACTCACATGGGCTACTAAAAGCTGATTATTGGAGTGTATATATCAATAGTACATACATCTAAAATCTGTGTATTGTACGAGTACGAATACGGGTGCATACGAGTAGAATTGTTGATGAAACTGAACGAGGATGTAATTGTAAGCATTTTTGTTAAGTAGAAGTATTTTGATAAGTGTCTTGAAGTCTTTCAAAATTTTATGGATACATAGTAAAACACTACATGTATATACATTTTAATGGAGTCGTTAAGTCTTCGTTAGTCGTTACATGTAAGTGTTGTTTTGAAACCTTTAAGTTAACGATCTCAATTAATGTTGTTAACCCAATGTTTATTATATCAAATGAGATGTTAAATTATTATATTATCATGATATTATGATGTATGAATATCTCTTAATATGATATATACATTAAAATATTGTTACAACGATAATCGTTACATATAAGTCTCGTTTCGTAATTCTTGAGTTAGTAGTCTTGTTTTTACATATGTAGTTCATTGTTAACACACTTAATGATATATTTAAATATCATTTTATCATGTTAAATATAGTGTATCAATATCTTAATATGATACATATGTATTTAGTAGACGTTATCATAACGATAATCGTTATATATATCATTTCGAGTTTCTTAACTTAGTAATCTCATTTCTTATGTATATCACACATTGTTAATATATTTAGTGAGATACTTACTCATCATAATCTTATGTAAACCATATATATATATGTCTATATATACCACAACATGTAGTTTTTACAATTTTGTAACGTTCATGAATCGCCGGTCAACTTGGGTGATCAATTGTCTATATGAAACTTATTTCATTTAATCAAGTCTTAACAAGTTTGATTGCTTAACACGTTGGAAACATTTGGTCATGTAAATATTAATCTCAATTAATATATATAAACATGGAAAAGTTCGGGTCACTACAGTACCTACCCGTTAAATAAATTTCGTCCCGAAATTTTAAGCTGTTGAAGGTGTTGACGAATCTTCTGGAAATAGATGCGGGTATTTCTTTTTCATCTGATCTTCAAGCTCCCAGGTGAACTCGGGTCCTCTACAAACATTCCATCGAACCTTAACAATCGGTATCTTGTTTTGCTTAAATCTCTTAACCTCACGATCCATTATTTCGACGGGTTCTTCAATGAATTGAAGTTTTTCATTGATTTAGATTTCGTCCAACGGAATAGTGAGATCTTCTTTAGCAAAACGTTTCTTCAAATTCGAGACGTGGAAAGTGTTATGTACAGCCGCGAGTTGTTGAGGTAGCTCCAGTTGGTAAGCTACTGGTCCGACACGATCTATAATCTTGAATGGTCCAATGTACCTTGGATTTAGTTTCCCCCGTTTACCAAATCGAACAACGCCTTTCCAAGGTGAAACCTTAAGCATGACCATTTCTCCAATTTCAAACTCTATATCTTTTCTTTTACTGTCCGCGTAGCTCTTTTGTCGACTCTGGGCGGTTTTCAATCGTTGTTGAATTTGGATGATTTTCTCGGTAGATTCTTGTATTATCTCTGGACCCGTAATCTGTCTATCCCCCACTTCATTCCAACAAATGGAAGACCTGCACTTTCTACCATAAAGTGCCTTAAACGGCGCCATCTCAATACTCGAATGATAACTGTTGTTGTAGGAAAATTCTGCTAACGGTAGGTGTCGATCCCAACTGTTTCCGAAATCAATAACACATGCTCGTAGCATGTATTCAAGCGTTTGTATCGTCCTTTCGCTCTGCCCATCATTTTGTGGATGATAGGCAGTACTCATGTCTAGACGAGTCCCCAATGCTTGTTGCAACGTCTGCCAGAACCTTGAAAAAAATCTACCATCCCTATCAGAGATAATAGAGACGGGTATTCCATGTTTGGAGACAACCTCCTTCAAATACAATCGCGCCAACTTCTCCATTTTGTCATCTTCTCTCATTGGCAGGAAGTGTGCTGACTTGGTGAGACGATCAATTATTACCCAAATAGTATCATAACCACTTGCAGTCCTTGGCAATTTAGTAATGAAATCCATGGTAATGTTTTCCCATTTCCATTCCGAGATTTCTGGTTGTTGTAGTAGACCTGATTGTTTCTGATGTTCAGCTTTGACCTTAGAACACGTCAAACATTCTCCTACATATTTAGCAATATCGGCTTTCATAGCCGGCCACCAAAAGTGTTTCTTGAGATCTTTATACATCTTCCCAGCTCCGGGATGTATTGAATATCTAGTTTTATGTGCTTCTTTAAGTACCATTTCTCTCACATCTCCAAACCTTGGTACCCAAATTCTATCAGCCCTATATCGGGTTCCGTCTTCCCGAATATTAAGACGTTTCTCTGATCCTTTGGGTATCTCATTCTTCAACTTTCCTTCTTTTACAACCCCCTGTTGCGCCTCCTTTATTTGAGTAGTAAGGTTAGTACGAATAATTATATTCATAGCTTTTACCCGTATAGGTTCTCTGTCCTTTCTACTCAAAGCGTCGGCTACCACATTCGCCTTCCCCGGGTGGTATCGAATCTCAAAATCATAATCATTCAACAGTTCAATCCACCTGCGTTGTCTCATATTCAGTTGCTTCTGATTAAATATATGTTGGAGACTTTTGTGGTCGGTATATATAATACTTTTGACTCCATATAAATAATGCCTCCAAGTCTTTAATGCAAAAACAACAGCACCCAATGCCAAATCGTGAGTTGTATAATTTTGCTCATGAATCTTCAATTGTCTAGACGCATAAGCAATCACCTTCGTTCGTTGTATTAATACACAATCGAGACCTTGCTTTGATGCGTCACAATAAATCACAAAATCATCATTCCCTTCAGGCAATGACAATATAGGTGCCGTAGTTAGCTTTTTCTTCAATAACTGAAACGCCTTCTCTTGTTCATCATTCCATTCAAATTTCTTCCCTTTATGCGTTAATGCAGTCAAGGGTTTTGCTATTTTAGAGAAATCTTGGATGAATCTTCTGTAATAACCAGCCAATCCTAAAAATTGACGTATATGCTTCGGAGTTTTTGGGGTTTCCCACTTTTCAACGGTTTCGATCTTTGCCGGGTCCACCTGGATACCTTCTTTGTTCACTATGTGACCGAGGAATTGAACTTCTTCCAACCAAAATGCACACTTTGAAAACATAGCGTACAATTTTTCTTTCCTCAATACTTCTAGCACTTTTCTCAAATGTTCTTCGTGCTCTTGATCATTCTTTGAGTAAATAAGTATGTCATCGATGAAAACAATGACAAACTTGTCAAGATATGGCCCACACACTTGGTTCATAAGGTCCATGAACACAGCTGGTGCGTTAGTCAATCCAAACTGCATAACTATAAACTCGTAATGATCATAACGTGTCCTAAAAGAATTTTTTGGAATAACATCCTCCTTTACTCGCATTTGATGATATCCAGAACGTAAATCAATTTTCGAATAAACCGACGAGCCTTGTAGTTGATCAAATAAGTCGTCAATTCTCGGCAGTGGATAACGATTTTTGATGGTAAGTTTATTCAACTCTCTGTAGTCAATACACAACCTAAATGTACCATCCTTCTTCTTGACAAACAAAACAGGAGCTCCCCATAGTGATGTGCTTGGTCGAATTAAACCACGTTCTAATAGTTCTTGCAGTTGGCTTTGCAGTTATTTCATCTTGCTGGGTGCGAGTCTATAAGGAGCACGAGCTATTGGTGCAGCTCCTGGTACAAGATCTATTTGAAATTCAACAGATCGATGTGGAGGTAGTCCCAGTAATTCTTTCGAAAATACATCGGGAAATTCTTTTGCGACGGGAACATCATTGATGCTCTTTTCTTCAGTTTGTACTTTCTCGACGTGTGCTAGAACAGCATAGCAACCTTTTCTTATTAGTTTTTGTGCCTTCAAATTACTAATAAGATGTAGCTTCGTGTTGCCCTTTTCTTCGTACACCATTAAGGGTTCTCCTTCTTCTCGTACAATGCGAATTGCATTTTTGTAACATACGATCTCTGCTTTCATCTCCTTCAGCCAGTCCATGCCAACTATTATATTAAAACTCCCTAACTCTACTGGTATCAAATCAATCTTAAATATTTCGCTACCCAGTTTAATTTCTCGATTCCGGCATATATAATCTGCTGAAATTAATTTACCGTTTGCTAATTCGAGTAAAAATTTACTATCCAACGGCGTCAATGGACAACTTAATTTAGCACAAAAATCTCTACTCATATAGCTTCTATACACACCCGAATCAAATAAAACGTAAGCAGATTTATTGTCAATAAGAAACGTACCCGTAACAAGCTCCGGGTCTTCCTGTGCCTCTGCCGCATTAATATTGAAAACTCTTCCGCGGCCTTGTCCATTCGTGTTCTCCTGGTTCGGGAAATTTCTAATAATGTGGCCCGGTTTTCCACATTTATAACAAACTACATTGGCATAACTTGCTCCGACACTACTTGCTCCGCCATTACTCGTTCCGACACCATTTGTTCCTTTCGTTCTGTTAACCCCTGGTCCAGACCTTACACTTCGTCGCGCTATGACCATTTCTTTTACACTTGTTGCAAAATTTGGTGCAGAACCCCAAGTGATACTTTTCACACCTTTGGCATAGCTGCTTCTGATTGTTATTGTTGTTGCGGTTGTTATTGTTGTTGGGATGATTGTTGTAGTTGTTGTTGTTATTGTTGTGCCGTTTGTTGTAGTTGCGATTGATGTTGCGATTATTGGGATAGTTGTTGTTTTTTTGGTGACTTTTATCACCGTTTTCCTCCCACTTTCTTTTGACAAACTTCACGTTGGCCTCTTTGGCCGCCTGTTCTTTAATTCTTCCCTCAATCTGGTTCACTAGTTTTTGAGCCATTCTACATGCCTTTTTTATGGAGGCAGGCTCGTGTGAACTTATATCTTCTTGGATTCTCTCCGGTAACCCTTTCACAAACGCGTCGATCTTCTCTTCCTCATCTTCGAACGCTCTCGGACACAATAGGCACAATTATGTGAATCGTCTTTCGTACGAAGTAATATCGAATCCTTATGTGCGTAACCCTCTAAGTTCTGACTTGAGCTTATTGACCTCGGTTCTGGGACGGTACTTCTCGTTCATCAAGTGCTTGAATGCTGACCACGGTAGCGCGTAAGTAGCATCTTGTTCCACTTGCTCTAGATAGGTATTCCATCATGTTAATGCAATACATGTGAAGGTATGCGTAGCGTACTTCACTTTGTCTCCTTCAGCACACTTACTTATGGCAAACACCGATTCAACTTTCTCGGTCCACCGTTTCAATCCGATTGGTCCTTCGGTCCCATCAAATTCTGAAGGTTTGCAGGCAGTGAATTCCTTATAGGAGCATCCTACACGATTTCTTGCGCCGTTAGCTGTATTGCTAGATTCAGAGTTATTGTTGGTATGTAGCGCGGCCTGTACTGCGGCTATGTTTGAAGCAAGAAAGGCACGAAATTCCTCTTCGCTCATATTCAAGGTGTGTCGAGTAGTCGGCGCCATTTCCTTCAAAATAGTCAAATGAAACAATTTAATCATACAGAATATTAAGAGTAGTCAATAGTATCTCGTAGCATAATATGAACTCATTTATAAAAGCTTTTTCTTCATATTAGCGTTTTATAAGTTTAAATTCAGGTACTACCTACCTGTTAAGTTCATACTTAGTAGCTAATATACAATTCAACTACTACAATTCCATATGAAAAACTGATTATAATAATATATCACATACAAATGTTCTTCAAACTTACAACTTCGCTATATTACATATAACATGAAATATAGTACACTATGATACAAGACAGTTTTGAAGATAAATCTAGTTAATACGCAAGTTGTTCAGCAAAGGAAATAAAGACACGTAATTCATAAGTCCAGAAACAAGTCATGCATTCTGGTTTTACTAAGACGACTTCCCATCCTTGGTCTTATGGAAAATAACCGTTATGACCATTAGCTAGGCAGCATGTTGTAATGTCGTCAAAAGGACGAGGGTTTCGTAATGTCCAACATCCCCGTAATAATCTAAAAACCTTGTTTCTCACCCCAACTACTGAATCCGTCACTTGTGAGAAAGTTTTATTTAAAAGCTGTAATCCGATGTTCTTTTTCTCACTTTGGTAAGAAGCGAACATCGCTAACCCGTAAGCATAACATGCTTCTTTATGTTGCATGTTATAAGCTCTTTCTAATTCACGAACTCCTATGTTGGGATATGTTGAGTCAAAATAGGTTCTTAACCCGTAGCGTAAAATTGCATTTGGGTTCCCCGCATTTAACGCTTTAAAGAAAACACAGCGTAACTTAAAGTCTCCCCAATGTGATATACCCCACCTATCAAAGGAAAGCCTTTTATAAACTAAGGCATTTCTGGAAAGTCTTTCAAATGTTTGACAAGTTAATTTCGCCATAACTAAATGTGCTGATGAATTCTGACCGACTCTAGACAAGATTTCCTCAGTCATATCCTCTGGTAGGTCTTCTAAAATATTCGGTTGTCTACCCTTAACGTCCATTTTGTTTTTATACTGTAAAATAGACAAGGATTAGATTCGTAAAAACAAGCAATTTTTACATAGAACATAAAAGTACAAGCACACTACAATACATTTATTACACAACATGCTCACACCCCTCTAATCTGAATCACTGGTTTCTTCTTCTTCGGACTTGGTTCTTTTTCCTAATATTCTAGGGATATATGATGTTCCTCTAATACGAGTCGTCGTTTTCCACATTGGTTTAGAAAAACCTGGTGGTTTAGAGGTTCCCGGGTTATTGTCACGATATTGAAAATACGGGTGTTGACGGTACATATAATGTTCATCGGGGTCGGAATCAGATTTCTCTATTTTGATGCCTTTTCCCTTATTATTTTCTTTTGCCTCATTAAATTGGGTCGGGGTAATTTCTATAACATCATCGGAATCCTCATCAGGATGTGATTCATCGGAAAATTGGTAATTTTCACAATATTTTGCTTCCTTAGCGGAAACACCATTGACCATTATTAACTTTGGTCAATTGGTTGAGGATTTTCTTTTATTTGACCGGTTTTCGGTGGTTCCTACTATTCCCCCCTCCGGAACCTCTTCTTCTTCCGGTTCCTCTTCTTCTGGTTCCTCTTCTTCCGGTTCCGTTTCCTCTTCTTTCGGTTCTTCGGGAACTTGTGAATCTTGCCAATATATATTCGACTCTTCGTTATTATTAGTTGAGTCAATGGGATTTGTGCTAGAGGTAGACATCTATCACACAATATCAAACATGTTAAGAGATTAATATATCACATAATATTTACATGTTAATAATATATAGTTTCCAACAAAAATGTTAAGCAATCATTTTTAAAGAAAACACGGTCGAAGTCCAGACTCACTAATGCATCCTAACAAACTCTATAAGACACACTAATGCAAATTTTCTGGTTCTCTATGACCAATTATAGTTTCCAACAAAAATGTTAAGCAATCATTTTTTAAGAAAACACGGTCGAAGTCCAGACTCACTAATGCATCCTAACAAACTCGATAAGACACACTAATTCAAATTTTCTGGTTCTCTATGACCAATGCTCGGATACCAACTGAAATGTCCCGTTCATATTGATTATAAACATTCCATATTAATTGATTTCGTTGCGAGGTTTTGACCTCTATATGAGACGTTTTTCAAAGACTGCATTCATTTTTAAAACAACCATAACCTTTATTTTATCAATAAAGGTTTTAAAAAACATTACGTAGATTATCAAATAATGATAATCTAAAATATACTGTTTACACACGACCATTACATAATGGTTTACAATGGAAATATATTACATCGACATATGTTTCTTGAATGCAGTTTTTACACAATATCATACATACATGGACTCCAAATCTTATCCTTATTTTAGTATGCAACAGCGAAATCTCTTAGTATTCACCTGAGAATAAACATGCTTTATACGTCAACAAAAATGTTGGTGAGTTATAGGTTTAACCTATATATATCAAATCATAACAATAGACCACAAGATTTCATATTTCAATACACATCCCATACATAGAGATAAAAATCATTCATATGGTGAACACCTAGTAACCGACATTAACAAAATGCATATATAAGAATATCCCCATCATTCCGGGACACCCTTCGGATATGATATAAATTTCGAAGTACTAAAGCATCCGGTACTTTGGATGGGGTTTTTTAGGCCCAATAGATCTATCTTTAGGATTCGCGTCAATTAGGGTGTCTGTTCCCTAATTCTTAGATTACCAGACTTAATAAAAAGGGGCATATTCGATTTCGATAATTCAACCATAGAATGTAGTTTCACGTACTTGTGTCTATTTTGTAAATCATTTATAAAACTTGCATGTATTCTCATCCCAAAAATATTAGATTTTAAAAGTGGGACTATAACTCACTTTCACAGATATTTCCTTCTTCGGAAATAAGACTTGGCCACAGATCGATTCACGAACCTATACAAATATGTACATATATATCAAAGTATGATCAAAATATAATTACAACCATTTTTATTATGTTTTAAAGATTTGAGTGTATTAAGTCAGCTGTCCTCGTTAGTAACCTACAACTAGTTGTCCACAGTTAGATGTACAGAAATAAATCGATATATATTATCTTGAATCAATCCACGACCAAAGTTAGATTTTAAAAGTGGGACTATAACTCACTTTCACAGATTTTTACTTCGTCGGGAAGTAAGACTTGGCCACTGGTCGATTCACGAACCTATAACAAATATGTACATATATATCAAAGTATATTCAAAATATATTTATAACACTTTTAATACATTTTGATGTTTTAAGTTTATTAAGTCAGCTGTCCTCGTTAGTAACCTACAACTAGTTGTCCAACGTTAGATGTACAGAAAAAAATTGATATATATTAACTTGAATCAATCCACGACCCAGTGTATACACGTCTCAGGCTAGATCACAACTCAAAGTATATATATTTTTGGAATCAACCTCAACCCTGTATAGCTAACTCCAACATTACTGCATATAGAGTGTCTATGGTTGTTCCAAATAATATATATACATGGGTCGATATGATATGTCAAAACATTTACATACGTGTCTATGGTATCCCAAGATTACATAATATATTAGAATACATGTATAATACAATATAAGTTAGCTAGGATATGATTTGTATAGATTTGTTAAACATTTCCCGTTGCTAAAAAGATCAAAAATATCCAATCTTGTTTTACCCATAACTTCTTCATTTTAAATCCATTTTGAGTGAATCAAATTGCTATGGTTTCATATTGAACTCTAATTTAAGAATCCAAACAGAAAAAGTATAGGTTTATAGTCAGAAATTTAAGTTACATGTCAATTACTAAAGAGGTAGTCATTTTCATCGAAAGAACGACAACTTGATGACCATTTTGAAAAACATACTTTCACTTTGAGTTTAACCAAGATTTTTGGATATAGTTTCATGTTCATATGAAAAATCATTTTCCCAGAAGAACAACTTTTAAATCAAAGTTTATCATAGTTTTTAATTATCCAAACCAAAACAGCCCCCGGTTTCACTACGACGGCGTATATCCGATTTTATGGTGTTCATCGTGTTTCCAGGTTTTAAATCATTAAATTAGCATTTCATATAGATATAGAACATGTGTTTAATTGATTTTAAAAGTCAAGTTAGAAGTATTAACTTTTGTTTGCGAACAATTTTAGAATTAACTAAACTGTGTTCTAGTGATTACAAGTTTAAACTTTCGAATAAGATAGGTTTATATGTATGAATCGATTGATGTTATGAATATCATTACTACCTCAAGTTTTCTGAATAAAACTACTAGAAATGAGAAAAATGGATCTAGCTTCAAAGGATCCTTGGATGGCTTGAAAGTTCTTGAAACAGAATCATGACACGAAAACAGTTCAAGTAAGATTTTCCCTCGAAATAAGATTGTTATAGTTGTAGAAATTGAATCAAAGTTTGAATATGAATATTACCTTTAATTAGAAAGATAACCTACTGTAAATAACAAAGGTTCCTTGATCTTAGATGATTACTTGGAATGGATTAGAAAGCTTGGAAGTAGACTTGCAAACTTGGAAGTATTCTTGATTTTTATGAAACTATACTTATGGAATTTATGAAGAACACTTAGAACTTGAAGATGGAACTTGAGAGAGATCAATTATATAAAGAAAATTGAAGAATTAAAGTGTATGTAGGTGTTTTTGGTCGTTGGTATATGGATTAGATATAAAGGATATGTAATTTTGTTTTCATGTAAATAAGTCATGAATGATTACTCATATTTTTGTAATTTTATGAGATATTTCATGCTAGTTGCCAAATGATGGTTCCTACATGTGTTAGGTGACTCACATGGGCTGCTAAGAGCTGATCATTGGAGTGTATATACCAATAGTTCATACATCTAAAAGCTGTGTATTGTACGGGTACGAATACGGGTGCATACGAGTAGAATTGTTGATGAAACTGAACGAGGATGTAATTGTAAGCATTTTTGTTAAGTAGAAAGATTTTGATAAGTGTCTTGAAGTCTTTCAAAAGTTTATGAATACATATTAAAACACTACATGTATATACATTCTAATGGAGTCGTTAAGTCTTCGTTAGTCGTTATATGTAAGTGTTGTTTTGAAATCTTTAAGTTAACGATCTCAATTAATGTTGTTAACTCAATGTTTATTATATCAAATGAGATGTTAAATTATTATATTATCATGATATTATGATGTATGAATATCTCTTAATATGATATATACATTAAAATATTGTTACAACGATAATCGTTACATATAAGTCTCGTTTCGTAATTCTTGAGTTAGTAGTCTTGTTTTTACATATGTAGTTCATTGTTAACACACTTAATGATATATTTAAATATCATTTTATCATGTTAAATATAGTGTATCAATATCTTAATATGATACATATGTATTTAGTAGACGTTATCATAACGATAATCGTTATATATATCATTTCGAGTTTCTTAACTTAGTAATCTCATTTCTTATGTATATCACACATTGTTAACATATTTAGTGAGATACTTACTCATCATAATCTTATGTCAACCATATATATATGTCTATATATACCACAACATGTAGTTTTTACAATTTTGTAACGTTCGTGAATCGCCGGTCAACTTGGGTGATCAATTGTCTATATGAAACTTATTTCATTTAATCAAGTCTTAACAAGTTTGATTGCTTAACACGTTGAAAACATTTAGTCATGTAAATATCAATCTCAATTAATATATATAAACATGAAAAAGTTCGGGTCACTACATTCAACACAAAACTCCTTCTAATTGTTGTGTTATCACCAGTAAGTCAACCATTTTGAAGTGAAATTTGACCTCCCCAAACAAAATGAACCATAAATGGACGAATTATAGACATTTTTGTAATTGTTGATGTATGAAACTGATTTTGATTTGTTTGAATTGTGTTCTTGGTGATGTTTGTGTTTGAAACTGACTTTAATATGTTTGAATTGTGTTCTTTGTGGTGATGTTTGTGTTTGAGTATCAGATAATGGTGATATAAATAAATGTAAAAAGATGATAAATCAGATTTTGACAAGATAGGGTTGCAGGTTCAATCCATTATTGAGTGTAGGTGAATCTGACTGCAAAACTGAAGTTTGAAACTTCGGTTTTACTGTTTACCTGCAAAACCGAAGTTCCAAACTTCGGTTTAGGGTTTTCTTGACAATCTGCTGCAAAACAGAAGTTTGAAACTTCGGATTTGGCAAAATCGAAGTTTCAAATTTCCGTTTTACCATTTATGTAAAAAAAAAAAAATCTATTTTTGCGAGTAAACTCATTAAAATTACTATTTAAAAAAAAATCCAAGGATATGAACTTCCTACTGTAATCTTTTTTCAACCAGAGGACACAAATTTAAAGATGAGTAACAGTGACTTTAATGGTGTACTGAAATGAATGAGTTGATTTAGAGCGCTCGGAGTCATGGGTCGCATCCAGCATTGGCTTCAGCATCGATCGCGATCTACCGTCGGCCAACACGGGCTTGACGTCTTCGGCATCACGTAGTCCGAAGTCGAGCTGAAGACATCAAATTCAACCAGTAGAGTCCAAAATTCAAAAATTATATCCGTTGAACCCATTTTTCAACTTTTTAACCTTATATATACTATGATTTTATACAATTTCCTCACCATTTCATTCTTATTTTCTCTCAAAAAAAACACAAGTAATATATACTACATATTCTCACTTGTTTCATGACTCCGTACATCATTTCAATTGACGTGTTTTATAGTGGGAATTTTATTGATGACCAAAAAACATACTATGGTGGATCGAAAAAATCGTTTGCAAATATTGATGTTCGCTTTGATTTAACGAACGTGTTCACGTTTTTAAGAGAAAACGTTGATTTCGAGAGTTTGAACGTTTTATATTTCGTAAAAGACATTGTTAAAGACAATTCTGATCGTCTTCTTATGCAACACGAAGATTGGTTAATATAAAAGAAATGCACATGATGCTACAGAAAATAATTCGGTTGTATCTTATATTTATGGATGAAGATATTATATATAGGATTTACGGTGATACCAACACTAGTGATTATTCAGATCGAACGTTTTATTAATTATTAGTCAAAATTAATGTAACTTTATTTATTTTATGTTATGTATAGTGTAATTATTCTATTTCTGTCATGTATTATTGTAATGTTTTAATGATACGATTTTTACTAATGGAAGTAGTATAGTTTAAATGATTATGTTAATTATTTTATAGAAATTAGATAAACATAAATTTAATTTTATAGAAATTATTTAATTAACTAAAAAAAGAATTGAATATAATATTTACAGTGTTAGTTTAGTCATCGACTCATCGGTCAGTCTTCCAAAACATAGTAAAATTGTAACGTATTTAATAACGTTAATTTTTTCTTAAATTATAACATTTGCATTTAGTGTGTTTGCTTGAGCGTTTTTGGAAGGTAGGGAATGATAGTGATTATCATTAACTAGACTTGCAATCTTATAAGCAATGAAATCAATGTTAATTAGTAGGTAATGAATTCTCTAAATTGGGGCTATTAATTATAAGGTAATGAGATAACTACTACTCCACTCCGTAAGTAATTGTCACCACCATTATTTTTTTATTTTATTCTTTTCTCGTGCTTTCCTATAAATTCACAAATACTTTTCGTTTGTTATAATTCAGTAGGCTTATAACTAATTTTGACCTAAGCCTATACAATCCTTAAATATGAGAGAGTAGTAATGGAAGAGAGAGAGAGTATATTTCTTATATGTAAGAAAATGGTGTGTATATGTGTGTTCATTATCCACATATATATAGTACAAATTTTACTATCCATATTTGACTAATTACCATCCATATTTTACTACTAAATTTACAACACTCCCCCTTGGATGGTAATTTTTTTTTAAAGAGCAATTAATACTGCCTCGTTAAAAACCTTGCTAAAGAAAACCCAGTGGGATAAAACTTTAGCTAAGGGAAAAAGAGTGCAGCATAGAGTTGACTCCCCCTCAAGTAGACAACACTGAGTCGTCACATCTTTTGAACTTGCCTCATGCCAATATTGTGAATGTATGTTTTGAAAAACAGCGATTGACAGTGCTTTGGTATAAAGATCAACAGAGTTGTTGATTGAACGTATCTCATTTTAATCTGGTTGTCTTTTACGAGATCTTGAGTATATGAGAAGAATCTGAGGTTTTCATCTGAAACTGTATCATCTAAATCTTTTATGTACAAGATTGGTCCACGTGATTTGTCTACAGTCTCCTTCATGGTTTGTTCAAACTGTTGTTTCAATTCCTATTCCCTTTCAGTCTTTTTCTGAGCCTTACTAATATACCATTCTTTTCCATCAAACTTATGACCGTTGAGACTGTTTATAACTTTAGCGCCTCGTCAGCATTTATGTTTTGTTCTGTCATTTTTTGATACTCTTCTTTCATTTGTACTATGTAAGCTGTATTATCTTCATAGATAGTTGTTAGGCTTTTATAGCGTTTTAGTCCACAAGAATCAATAATGATTTGTATCATTGATCTTAACTAAAATCATTCCCAAGTAGCTTCATGTAATGCAATCACTTCGGCATGATTTGATGATGTTGCAACAAGTGTTTGTTTTGAGAACGTCATGATATTGTGGTGCCTCCATTTAGGAATACATATCCAGTTTGAGATTTAGCTTTATGTAGATCGGATAAATAATCTGCATCTGTATAACCAAACAAATCTTGTTTCGAGTTGTTAGAATAAAATAATTATAAATCAGTAGTTCCCCGAAGGTATCAAACTATTTGTTTGATCCCATTCCAATATCTTTTGGTAGGGGCTGAGCTGAACCTTGTCAACAAATTAACTGCAAAAGAAATGTCAGATCTTGTATAATTTGTAAGATACATAAGAGCCCCAATTGCACTAAAATATGGAACTTCTGAACCAAGAAGATCTTCATGATCTTCTAGAGGATGAAATGGATTAGTATCAATATTAAAATCTAACAACCATATGAGTACTTAATGGTTTTTGTCTTGTCCATATTAAAATATTTTAAAATCTTTTCGGTATAAGTTGTTTGATGTATAAGTAAGTCATTAGTTATATGCTCAATATGTAAATCCACGTAATACTTGATTTTTTTATATTTTAAAATCTTTCTTTAGAAGTTGAATGGCTTCATAGATTTCTTTATTTAAGATAATTGATATAAACAGCTATGATCACATATCCGAACATTTTTTTTATAAAATACACGTGCAAATAAGTTTATATGTATACCCTTTTCTTATCAAGTAGTAATTTAATCGATTATACCACATACGTCCCGATTGTATAAACCCATTTAGAAATCTTTGTGATTTAATGGAATATATTCCATTGGGTTTTGCATTAGATGCTTATGATACCTTAACCCTTCAGGTATATTCATATATATATCATTATTAAGTGATCCATACAGATAAGTAGTAACAACATCCATGAGATGCATTTAAATAACTACCAGGTTGATTAAGTATCTAATAAGTAATTGTATTCATTATAGGAGGATAAGTTTTTCTCCTAATTCATTTCTGGTCTTTGTGGGAAATCTTGAGTTACAAGTCAAGTTTTGCCTTGTAACTTCATTTGCACATTTCTTTTCGGATAAAAATTCATTTGTATCCCATTGTTTCACATCTTTAAAAGTGATAACGATTGATCCAAAAACTTTTCTTTTATTGAGCAATTCTAATTCAGCTCGTATTGCTTCTTTCCGTTGAGTTCAATCACGTCTATTTTGATATTCAATGACAGATTTTGGTTCCAGATCATCATCTTTATTCATGATGTCATTGTAACATTATATGAAAATATCTCATCAAGATTTTTCATTTCATTTCAGTTTCATAATATTGCATAATTTATTGCAATTTATGTATTTACATTTATCAATATCCTCTGCAGAAGGAGTATTGATTTGTGGTTCTTCTTGAACACTTTTTTTTACCTCATTATCAGCTGATTTTCTTTTTCGAGCATTTTTATCTTTGGAACCAATTGATCTCCCACGTTTCTGACGTAGCAAAGACTCATAAGTGACATTATTGCCAGCTTTTGTAATTTCAATTCTAGCTGAAGCATTTACTGCTGGTATATATGATTTAGTCACTTATTTTTGTATCTTTAAATGCATAAAGTAATTAATTTGCAAGTTCTTGCATATGCATTATATTTGAACTTTCTTTTCGCATTCTTTTGTGCGATGATCAATATACCTTAATTGATGTTCACACCATGAAACATCATTTTATTTATATTTCATTTCTCCCCCTAATATAGGGAACAATGTTTCATTAAAGTGACAATCGACAAAACTTGCTGTAAAAACATCACCCGTCATGGGTTCAATATATCTTATGATTGAAGATGTTTCATATCTAACATATATTTCAATCCTTCTTTGAGAAACCATTTGTTGTGATTGTTCAATTAAAAATACACTGCACAACCAAATGTTCTAAGATGGAAAATATTCGGTCTCCACCAAAATTAAGTTGGTAATGGAGAATATTTATAACTTGCACTTGATTTAATGCGAATTAATGTCACATCATGTAAATTTACATGTCCCCATATAAATATTGAGAGTTTTGTACTCATTTCTAATTGTCTAGTTATTAGCTGTAAGCGTTTATCTATTGATTCAGCTAAACCAATTTTGTGTATGCACATGAGCAACTGGATGTTCAACAACAATCCTTGTAGACATATAATAATCATTAAAAGCTTGAGATGTTAACTCACCAGCATTATCAAGTCTCATCCTTTTAATGGTGTAATCAGAATAATGTGTTCTTAATTTAATAATTTGTGCAAGAAACTTTGCAAATGCCATATTACGGCTTGATAACACACAAACATGAGACCATGCGTTAGATGCGTCTATTAGAAAAATGGTCCACATGATGGATGAATTGGTCCATATATATACCCTTGAATTCTTTCAAGAAACATTGGTGATTATTTCTCAATGTGCTTTTCATTAATCGCCATATGTGCTTTTCATTAATCACCATATGTGCTTTTCATTAATCACCATATGTGATTTTCATTAATCACCATATGTGCTTTTCATCATATATCATTTTCACCATATGCGCTTTTAATCATATGTGCTGCGCTTTTCGTCATACGCACTTTTCATTATATGCGCTTTTAATTATATGCGCTGCGCTTTTCATCATATGCGTTTTTTATCATATGCGCTTTTAATCATATGCGCTGCGCTTTTCATCATATGCGCTTTTTATCATATGCGCTTTTTATCCTATGCGCTGCGCTTTTCATCATATGCGCTTTTTATCATATGCGCTTTTCGGTGCTACATAGATATTTCTCATTTTCGATTATCATTGACTGATAATCATATCCATTATGATATATATCAGAGAAACTTAACAAATTTCTCTTTGATTTGGGACAAAACAATACATTGTTTACCAAAAAATTCGTACCATTTAGTAATATGAAATTTTGCCTTTTTCGTTCATTATATCAAGTTTGCAAGAGCTGATATAGTATTTATAATTCCTTCATTTGATTTAAATCAATAAAATATTTCTTAGATTTGATCATAGTGTGTATGTTACTACTATCTGCAATACATAGGTCTTTACCATTTAATTGATGTTGTATTTCAGCAGGATTCATACTAAAACTTCAAATAATATAAGCAAATAATGAGTTATATTTCAGCAAGATAATCAAATTATATTACCTGCAAACAAGTTATAATCTGAAGTACATAAAAGATAACACTTAATAAAACATATGCGTTATGGTCTAAAACCATTTATTTATGAGTGATACATAAAAAAACTAGGCATCTTAGAAAATTCAAACCATTCAAGTCTCAAGGTAGCTCAGGGTTAATTTAATCAAGATTTGTCAACAGATTCACTCTAGTTTTCTTTTCTTTTGGGACTTATTTGTAGAGCTAAACAAGATGTTCGTGTATTCAAGAAATACTAGACTGATGATCCACGTTACCAGATCATTAATAAGAATCTCCGAAATTCTTATAAGAGCGTCTACTAATATCTTTAATTTTATTCTTTCATGGATCACCGTTATTATTTTATTTTTGATAATTAATATCATATCTATCTTTGAGTATTTTCCATAATACACTTGGATTTTCGATCATATAATATGTCGATTCTAAGGACTCGTCAATATGTTTGCTAAGAAAAATACTTACTATTGCTTTCTCTTGTTCGGAATAATTGTTATTTTCATTCAGAGTTTCTAAAATACCGTTTGATTCGAGATGTTTTTCTACATTCATAACCCATGTTAAGTAGTTGTTCCCACTTGTTCTAAATGAGCAAATTTAAGCCTTTTCAAATTCGACATTTTCTATTATCAAAAAGATGAATAACATAAATCATAATCATAATCAACTTCTATTCATAGACAAATAATAAAATGAAATTAGAATCATTTTAAATTCATAAGTAGCAAACAACAGAATAATGGTATGATTACAAATAATAAAACCACAAGGGCAGGATAGAATATAGGTTCACCCGGTGGTATATTAGCAACAATGATGATAGTTAATATGACCAATACAATAGGAAAAATCATCCTTGTGTGAATCATTTTTACAAAAACTTTTTGAGAGTAGTAATCTAAAAAATGAAGATTGATTTGTGAAAATGTGAAAACGGAGATGTTTATTTTATATTTGAAAAATATAGTTGTTGTAACGTCGTCAGTTGACGTTAACAACCGTTATGTATATATGACCGTTGTAACGTCGTTAGTTGACGTTAACGAATAAAGTCACTATATCAAAACGCGTATGAGTAATATAAAGGACAATATTTTTTTCTTCTTATTTTAACTTTTAAGATTTACTTTTAATAAAAATACAAACTACTTTTCTTATTTTAACTTTTAAGATTTACTTTTAATAAAAATACAAACTACCTTTTCTTATTTTAACTTTTAAGATTTACTTTTAATAAAAATACAAACTACTTTTCTTATTTTAACTTTTAAGATTTACTTTTAATAAAAATACAAACTATTTTTTCTTATTTTAACTTTTAAGATTTACTTTTAAGAATAAACATTAGTATGCATGAAATAAATAATGATTAATTGCATAAGTAATCATAAATGTTAGATAACATATAAAGACCCCGTCGTATTCGTATTGATCGGAATTAATCTCGACCCATGGTACCGTGTTGTCAAATGACGTGTTGCGTACATAAAGTACCGTGTTGTCAAATGACATGTTGCGTACAATCATGAGGTCTTATTAACATAAATATAAATGTTAGTGAAGTTAATAAGAGTTAGATTACAGAAAATATAATTCAGGCGGTATAACCGGCCATATATAACTTAAATAACATAAATATAAATGTTAGTGAAGTTAATAAGAGTTAGATTACAGAAAATATAATTCAGGCGGTATAACCGGCCATATATAACTTAAATAACATAAATATAAATGTTAGTGAAGTTAATAAAAGTTAGTAAACATAAATGATAGTTAGGCGACAGTGTCGACCATATATAATTTAGGTGGCAGAGCCAACCATATAATAAGAACAATACAAATGCACTAAGAACTTAATAAAAATTAGTAGTTCAAAATGTTAGTAGTCCAAAATTTGATATATCCGAGTCTGAAAAACCTTAATAATTTCATACCTTGATTAGTGACTCGTGATCGTTTGAGATATCCTTTGATTACACTAAGCTCTTCGTGCTGATAACGTGTTATAATTCAGTAGGCTTATAACTAATTTTGACCTAAGCCTATACAATCCTTAAATATGAGAGAGTAGTAATTGAAGAGAGAGAGAGAGTATATTTCTTATATGTAAGAAAATGGTGTGTATATGTGTGTTCATTATCCACATATATATAGTACAAATTTTACTATCTATATTTGACTAATTACCATCTATATTTTACTACTAAATTTACAACATCGTTTTATTATTTATTCATATAAATTATTAATGTTTCTTGGCACTGTAACAATAAAGAGAGTAATAGTTTAGGAAGTAATAAACAACAAAACATATACAATTTGAAAAAAATGATTTTTCTAGCTATTCAATTTTTATTAATGTTAATGTTAATTTTATCTAGTATTCTAGTTGTTACAAATTCTAAGATCTAATAAGAACCATGAATTCTTATGAAGTTATCCAATTAAAGTATGAATCAATATGAATTGATTAAATTAATTTTATTATTTATTATGAAGTACCATCTACACAAACAATAATGCAATCAGAATGCTAATTGTATTCCTATTACCATTCTTTATCCATTTTCATTACCATTATTCTTGTTATCAACCAAACACACCCTTAATATATACTCTGTATTAAGTAAATAAAAAGTAAAAAATTAGACAATAACTTAGTGGTATCATTTGTTTTAGAAGCTAACCCCATATTAAAGCCTTGACAAATATTTGCACAGGTTCAATGCTCGTTCTCGTATATATGCGGAATCAATAAAGGTATTCTACAGGCATAAAACTTTTACCGATGATAGTTAATGAGTTTAGATATGAAGCACATGGTTAAGCTATCGCTGGCAATCTACTCTATTTTGTCGAATATGTCTGCAAAATAAAAACTGCAAAATAAAAAAAATTGGATGTTTCAACAAAGACTTTAAGAGCACACAAAACAAAACCCAAAATAAGACCATTTGTATCGGTGGGTGGCGTTTCTTGCTCGTGTTTCTTGCTTTTTGTACTTTTTTGATGAGTAGGACATGTTTCTTTTTTGAGTGGAGTAGTCGTGGTGTTAGTTTTTTTGTGTTGGTTAAGAGTATTGTGATGATGTGTAAAAATATAATTGGGTTAAGTATTAAAATGAGAAAAAACTTATATTTTTAAACTAATAAAAAAATAAAAAATCAAGAAACACATGTTTCTTCTCCCGTCTCTTTCCAAGTGACGCCAAAGAAACGCCAACAAGTGCCACCATGTTACGCCGGATTCCGGCGTTTCTTCTCAGCCACATCACCAAGTGACGCCGTCACTTGGTATCGATACAAATAGTCTAATAACAAAATACATCTGTTTGAATAAAAAAAGTGAATGTTTCAATGTACTTCAACAATATGTTTTTGTAGATTAGATTCTTTGTAAAATTTGTTGGTTTGAAAGGGGGCATAATGTAATTACTTTAGCCAACCATTATCTATACGATTAGTCAAGCCCCACATTTGACCAATAATAATATATACATCTCACTATTTGAAATATATAAAAATTATATAAAATAAACTGTTGTAAAACTGTAAAATATAATCGAAACTCCATTGGTTAGTCTAGAAAATTATTTAGTGTGAAATGAGGTTGGAAAATTTGGTTTGAAATGGGTTTTTTGAGAGACATTATGATATAAAAAGGATAGAGATAAGGTTATCTTATTATGTCTTGTCTCATGTTGGGTCCAATGCTTTCGGCTCATTGTCTACAAACCCAACCCAAACCCAACTTAACCCATGACCCTCACCCGCCAAATCAACGGCTAATTTGTCCTCTCGGCTCGTCAAAATTCAATCCATTTATACTAGTGGACTCGTGTCATTTTTCCAAACTATTACGGAGTATTAACATTTCAACCTATTAAATTGTTGGTCATGAGACGGTCCGTAGGAAGCTCTAAGGCCCCTTTTTTACTCATTAGATTCAGAAGTGATATTTTCAATATCACAATTGATAAATCCTCTCAAATTTACTAAAATAGACTTAATTATGTCATACACATTTTTTGATGGAGGTTATTGAAGGGTATATACGTAAGATAACATATAATATTTGTGGATCTATCAATTGCTCGTTCTCTTATAGCCGCAACTGATCAAGTCCCTTTTTTCTGTTCCTACGGTATGGTGCAAAATGGTTCCTATCAAGATTAACGTATTCATTTGGCGTCTCAAGTTGCATCGTCTCGCTACTCCCCGTAATTTGGACGCTAGAGGTATGGTGTTCGACAACTCTAGTTGTTGTTTTTGTGATGTGTCAGAGGAATCGCATAGTCACTTATTCGTCAGATGCGATACAGCGTATCTAATTTGGTGTAAACTTAGTCATTGGCTCGGTATCTCAATTCCTATCTGGAACTCTATTGATGAAATATGGGATTGAATTGATTCTTTAAATCTGCATAGAAACAATATGCTTATCATTTTGGTGGTGGTTTACGCAACGCTTTGAAACATTTGGCGGCTTCGTAATTGCATTATTTTCAAAGATCGTAGCTTCAACAAATTTCATGTCTTTGATAACATTTGTTCTTTCCAGTTTTAATTGGTTGTATTCGAGATAACACAAGTTCGCCATTAATTGGACAGTGTGATTAAAAATTCATATGTACTCTTTGTAGTCCTTTTTTCCCCTATCTCCTAGCTAGTTTTTAATAAAATTTCTAGTGTTCGAAAAAAAAAAATATCTTCCTAATAAACTAATAATATAAAATAAGAACGTTCATTTAACATTTGAATGAAAAGTACAATTCAAACTATAAACAAAAGTTATTACTAATACCAATGATCGAAAATGAGGGACCCGTGAACCAATACATTTTTTTTGGCTATATACACTTTTTTTTTTTTTTTTTTTTTTAAAAGCACTATTTTTATTAACCACGAGAAATAAAATAATGTACAACAAAGGTGACATCGCAAGGCGAGAGGATGCCGAGCTAGAATCCTACACCTATACACATCGCAACAAAATACAAGAAAATTCGCAAGAAATTACAAGGCTAAAAGAGATGATGGATTATGAAGCCAAACATGCCAATCGATCTTAGCTTTTTTACATCGTTTCGCGACCCAATCATGGCTTTTGACTTGGATTTCACTAAGTGCGTTTGGAATGGTCCAAGTGGAATTCTTGAAAACTTTTTGGTTCCGATTGCACCAAATGAGATAACAAGCAATCCACTCCACCGCTTGCCATAAATCACTACCCAAATCTGAACTATGCGAAGGAACCAAGCCATGAAGGAAATTGTCAAAAGATAGATTGGAAGAATCAAACCCCCACCACTCTCGAACCTTCCTCCAAATTGCTTGAGCATGAACACACGAGAATAAAGCATGATGAACCGTTTCCACATCGGAGACACAAAGAGGGCAAAGCAATGAATTAAGATCAATTCCCCTTTTATCAAGTTCGGACAAAACGGGAATTCTCTCTTTCCTTGCTCGCCATACGAAAACCTCCACCTTTTTTGGAACAAACTTATTCTTCATAGTTGCCATCGAAGTACCATTAGAATTTCGCGAACTTTTCATGATTTGTTTTGCTAACTTTTTTGTTGTAAATCTTCCATTCTCACTTAATTTCCACGAGAAACAATCTTCAACATCCGGATCCATTTTGACATTTGCAATTAACTTTTCCAACTCGTCAAGCTCATTTTTAGTTCGACCCGTAACCGGCCGAGACCAGTCACCACTTAACGAAGCCGTAGAGCTGCTGAGAATAATTCGGCTAGCACAAAGAGTATGGGGGGATGATTCTAGCCTCACTAACCTTTTAAAAATTTCCTTTAACGGCTTGTCCTTGATCCAAATGTCTTCCCAAAATTTTGTGCTTCGGCCATTACCAATCTTCTTTGCGAACGAGGTTGAAAATTCGACACCTAAGTTGTCAATCTCGAGCCCTGCTTTAACAATGTTACTCCAAGTAGAATTATTAGCAATAAAATCCCCACCCGAATTTAGAAGCCCCGAATCCCCAAAAATACTTTTAATGATCTTAACCCACAAGGAAGTGGTATCGGTTAAAAACCTCCACCACCACTTGCCGATTAAGGATAAGTTTTTGAAATTAAGAGATCCAATATTTAGTCCGCCATCCGCAAAAGGGTGAATGATATCATCCCATTTTACCCATGAAACTTTGGAATTATCCCCCGACCCGCCCCAAAAAAATTTACGTCTTACACACTCGAGCTTTTTAAGCACGGAAGGCGGGGCACGGAAGAGCGAAAAGTAGTACAAAGGTAAGCTATTTAAGACCGCATTCACGAGGGTTAAACGTCCACCGAATGAAATCGTACGTGCTTTCCAATCCGATAATCTTTTTTCAAATTTATCTATAACCGGCTTCCAATTAACAAGTTTTTTCATATTCGCACCAATCGGCAAACCAAGGTAGATCATAGGTAAAGTATCCATTTTGCAACCAAACATATTCGCCATCATTTCAACTTCACTTTTATCAACACCAACCCCGAATAAACAACTTTTACTATAATTGACTTTAAGACCGGAACTAAGTTCAAAACACTTCAATAGTTTCATTAGATTCTCAATATTATCGAAACTCCATTTCCCAAAAAAGATGGTGTCATTCGCATATTGTAGATGTGAAATATGAACTTTTTCTCTACCAATTTCAACACCATCAAAGAGATTATTTGAGACCACCGATTTTGCTAACCAATTAAGACCTTCGGCCGCAATGATAAAAAGAAAAGGCGAAATAGGATCGCCTTGCCTTACACCTCTACCGATATTAAATTCTTTTGTTGGAGAACCGTTAACTAACACCGATATAGAAGCCGATCTAAGACATGAGGAAATCCACAATCTCCATTTATCACCAAAACCCATCAATGTCATCATCTCATCTAAGAATTCCCAACTAATACTATCAAAAGCCTTTTCAAAATCAACTTTAAACACCAAGCTTTTTAAACGATTATTCTTCAAAAATTCAAGGGATTCATTTGCCACTAGTACACCATCAATAATATTCCTCCCTTTGATGAAAGCACTTTGCTCGAAACCAACTAAATCCGGGATTACTTTCTTGATTCGATTGGAAAGTAATTTTGCAATTATTTTGTAGAAGCTCCCGATAAGACTGATTGGCCTATATTCGTTTAAACTAACCGGGTTAGCAATTTTTGGAATAAGCGTTATGAACGAAGAGTTACAACCCGGAGAAATGGTACCCGTTACCCAAAAGGATCGAATGGCCTCAATCAAATCAACTCGAATTATGGCCCAAAATTTCTTGAAGAATCGCATGTTAAATCCATCCGGTCCGGGAGCTTTGTTGCTCGCACAATCTTTTATGGCACCCCAAATTTCTTCCTCTCCAAATTCTAATTCAATTTCATTAG